>NC_090029.1:30840876-31140876 GCF_037176765.1 Anolis sagrei | reverse complement strand
TTTTCCTGTTTGAGTGTTTTTATTTTATTGTATCTTTTTTTTATTAAAACATGTAATCTGATAAAAAGAAGCCCACCCCAATTTGTGTTGTTTCCCCCACAGCCTAGACCGATGTTTGATTGCTTGTTTTATTGTATGCGGGAATTCATTGCCAGCGTGGGTTGTTCCGGTTTTTTGTTTGTTGGTTTGTCTGTATAGCTGCATCACTTTCCAGCAGTTTAATCCACGGCCTTGGGGGATGCTGCACCATCGCTCTTTGTAAGCTTTTTATTTCTTATTTTTATATTATAATAATTATAAGAATTATGAAAAAGCCTCACTGTGAGATCAGATACCAGGATTGAAAATGTAACACTAAGATTATTGGATATTTTTGCTTTTTGGTTTTTTTGTGGGGTGGGGTTAGGGATAGGCCGCCTAACGGAAGGATGTTTCATTGTTTCTGTGGAAAAATTTATTCATATCGATCATTCTAACCATTTCCTAGTATGTACCCAAATGGGCAAATGTAATCCAGTAGAGTCTCACTTGTCCAACCTTCGCTTATCCGACATTTTGTCTTATCTGATACTCTTATCCAGTGCCCCCCTTCTTCTCTAGCTTACGTACTTAGGCGATCCCTTGTTGTCCAAGTTTGATTGTCTTCCAAGTTCAGTGTCCTGGTGGTGGGTCCGTAGGTGATTGTGGAGCCCTATTCATGATCTGCACGTTCTCTCACAGTGAGGACATTGGTTTCTAGACAGAAGGCGGTCCCGGTCTGGGTTGGCTTGATGCGCCTTCCTCTTGGCACGTTTCTTTCTTCCTCCATTCGTGCCTTTTCAAATTCTGCAGCACTGCTGGTCACAGCTGACCTCCAGCTGGAGCACTCACAGGCCAGGGCTTCCCAGTTCTCAGTGTCTATGCCAGAGTTTTTAAGGTTGGCTTTGAGCCCATCTTTAAATCTCTTTTCTTGTCCACCAACATTCCGTTTTCCGTTCTTGGGTTCAGAATAAAGCAACTGCTTTGGGATCGGTAGTCGAGCATCTGGACAATGTGGCGGAGGACCATTGCTTCAATGCTGGTGGTCTTTGCTTCTTCCAGAACACTGACATTTTCCGCTTGTCTTCCCAAGAGATTTGCAGGATTTTCCGGAGGCAGCGCTGATGGAATCATTCTAGGAATTGCATGTGACGTCTGTAGATAGTCCACGTCTCGCAGGCGTATAGCAGGGTTGGGAGGACAATAGCTTTATAAACAAGCACCTTGGTCTCCCAATGGATGTCCCGGTCCTCAAACATTCTCTGCTTTTCCTTTTCCTCTAGCATTTCCCCTTAAAGTAAAGCAGCCCTCCCCAACTCTCTCTCCATTCCCAATAAGTGAAAAAGGCAAGACGAGAAGGAGGAAAGGGGGAAAAGAGACAGAACCGGAAACGGGAGTGTCCTTCCTCCTTCCCTCTGATTTCCACAGTCCTCTTCTGCAGCTGGGCACTTCCTGCTGGGCCACTCCAGCCCCAAGGCGTTGCCTTGCCTCAACCCTTTGAGTCCCTGTTGTTATTATTCTGCGTGTTTAGCACCCCATCGGATGGGTAACAATAGGAGACTCCGTATTATCCAACATTTTCGTTTACCCAACATTCTGCCAGTTATGTGGTTATGTGGGATAAGCAAGACTCTACTTTATTACTAAGTCAGGGCCGTAGCCAATTGGGGAGGAGGGTTGAAGATTCTACCCCCCGAAGGGTTCTAACCCCCTCCCCAAAATCTGGTTTATTCAAGAATTTTAACTGGTTAACCAAGTTATGAGTAAACTAGGTTTCTTTTTTAACCTGACACATTTCAGGGCAGGGTTGAACTCTTAACCCTCCCCCCCCCCCCCCCGGGGGCTGGCTACGGCCCTGTAAGTAGTGTTTTAAACAAATCTTCTATGTAAGTGATTGAAAAAGTATCTCAGAAATATCCACTGAAATTGCCCAGTTTGTACATTACCTCTGTTCGTATGAGCAAATGTAGACAAACAACAAAAAAGTTTTATGTGAACCAACCCGTGAAATAGATCAAAGACTTGGTGAATTGCTCTTCCTTGACCATTTGCTTTGTGAGCTAGTCTTTCGGGGTTACTAAATCACCGGGAGTATTTCCTTGAGAAATACCCTCCTTTTATAAGGGAAGGTCCTACAGGATCAGATGCCACAAGTGTCTCTTAGTGGCAGAGCTTTCCATTTATTTGAAAAAGTTCACTTTTTTAAATTGACGCTTCTTCACATGGTGCATTTTAGTCTTTTGATCTGTAATGGTCAATGATTGTGGGCAACCTTTCTCTTGCAGCTATATATCATCTCAAAGGTTTGAGAAAACTACCTTCAAGTGCTGATTCCCATTTGGAAGACTTTGTAGACTTACTGTATATACTCGAGTATAAGCCGAGTTTTCCAGGCCTTTTTTTAAGACTGGAAAGCCCCCTCGGCTTATACTCAAGTGAGAGCTGTGGGAGTTGAAGTTCAAAACCCCAAGTCTGCCCATGCCAGTGCCAACATCTTCCTGTTCTTGCCATGCCCGTACCTCTTGCCAGCCTCTTCTCTTTGCGTGAAGAGAAAAGGGAGATGAGAGGTGTGCGCCCGCCAGCGACAACAGCTTCCCGTTTTCACCCCGCGTGCACCTCTCTCTTCTCTTTGCACAAAGAGAAGAGGGAGGCAAGAGGTACATGCGTAGCAAGAACAGGAAGCTGGTGCCGCTGGCACACGAGCCCTTCCCATTACTGAAGAGTCAAAGGCTGTGGTTGCAAGGGCCATGGCTGTTACTCCTTGGCATGGGCAAACTTGGACCCTCCAGAAACTCCCACAACTCGCTCTAGGTTAGAGCAGACATGCTCAAACTTTTGACCCTCCAGGGGTTTGTGAACTGCTCCTATTTCCCCCCCCCCATTATTTCCCCCCATTTGCATGTATATTGTATATCTTATGCTCAGTTGTAATACGGTTTGTTTTGTTATCACCAATATTTGCTGCATTTCCCACCCTCAGCTTATACTCGAGTCAATAAATTTTTCCAGATTTTTTAAATGGTAAAATTAGGTGCCTCGGCTTAAACTCGAGTATATACGGTATTCTAAAAACATATCAAGATGGAAGAGTAAAATGTTTGTGACTTAAATGCTGCACCAGCCAGAGAAAGAAAAGGAAGTGAAAGGGGAAAAAATGATAAACATTTCCTGTTTTGGGTTGTTGTAGGTTTTTCAGGCTATATGGCCATGTTCTAGAAGCATTCTCTCCTGAGGCAAGCATCCTCAGAGGTTGTGAGGTCTGACCTCACAACCTCTGAGGATGCCTGCCACAGATGCAGGCGAAACGTCATAGAATCATAGAATCAAAGAGTTGGAAGAGACCTCATGAGCCATCCAGTCCAACCCCCTGCCAAGAAGCAGGAATATTGCATTCAAATCACCCCTGACAGATGGCCATCCAGCTTCTGTTTAAAAGGAAAGAATGCTTCTAGAACATGGCCATATAGCCTGAAAAACCTACAACAACCCAGTGATTCCAGCCATAACAGCCTTCGACAACACATTTCCTGTCTTCCACCTTCTGGGATGGTGACTTAGCCAGAGAGAGAAGAAACCAGTTGTAGTTGGGTTGTTTTCAAGCTTATTTTGTAATCCACTTGCCTAAATAAAAGGATTGTGGGACGATAGAGGAAGGCGGAGATCTTCAGGTAGCTTTTGGTGGCAAATTCGTTTCAAGCAGGTTTATATATCAATCTTCTATATTGACGTATCAGCTCAGAGCATTGGACTCTGGATAGAACCGGTGCCAGATGTTTTTCTGACCCTTTTGTTACAACTTTGTATAACGACATTTCTAAAACCTACCCTCTTGTTTACTTATTACAAAGCAGTATTGAGGAGGAATGGCTTTCAAAGAAGTTCTAGTTAGTGAGAATAGAAATCCGTAACTCTTGCCTTTCTGTTTCTGCACAGTACTTTTTCCTTCTAAACAGTTTGAGATCTGCATTTGCTTTTGGCCTTGAGTGAGTGCTATTTCAAAAAGAAATGCAAACTATGTAATAAAGCATTGCTGACATTTCCTTTGGGATGCTGAAACTGACCCTCTGTTGAAGGATTAATTCTGTATCACATTATGCTGGATCTGAACAATAAGCCATCGATTTTAAAATACTGTGTCGATTTTTACAATGATATTGAAAGTGCCATGAAATTCGTCCTTCTAGCTCCATGTTCTGTCTTCCAAGGGCAACCATCATAATGCCTTGTAGATTTCGAAGTGTAGCATTAAGGCATTAACTCTTTTCTCACCATAATCCTTAATTCTAGGAGATTAACTGGATGCTTCCTTACAGTTGGGACAGAAAAAGTCCAGTGTCTGAGCGAACTGGCACAAATGGGAAAATAGAAATGTGACCAAACTAAGTGGGGATGATTCAATCTCTGTCTTGGATCCAGTTATGCATTGGGTGAATATGTGATGGAGTTGTGGGTTGACAGCATATTTATGGATGCAAATACAGTAGAGTCTTGCTTATCCAACCTATCCAATCTTCGAATCTGGGCAGAGTGTGGATGAGCTCCCTCTGTCAACTCCAGCTCCCCATGCTTGGTCATGGGAGAAGCCTCCCACAAAGATGGTAAAACATCAAAACATCCGGGCAATGTCCCCAGGGCAACGTCCTTGCAGATGACCAATTCTCTCACGCCAGAAGTGACTTGCAGTTTCTCAAGACACTCCTGACACAGAAACAAAAAAAACCCTGACCTTTTGGTTTATCCAACATTCTGACGGCCCCCATTTATGTCAGATAAGCGAGACTCTACTGTAAAGGAGCAGGATGCACTCCTCGTAGATCAGGAATACTGGGGACATTTTCAATAGCATTCTTAAAAACCATTAAGATGCAAAATATTGTAATTTGGTTTGCTGGAGTTGAGCTTGAAGTATGATCCAAGACCCTATACAACAGGCATGGGCAAACTTTAGTCCTCTAGGTGTTTTGTACTCCCAACTCCCACCATTCCTCACAGCCTCAGGCCCTTTCCTTTTCCCCCTCAGCTGCTTAAGCAGTTCAGTATAAGCAGGTGTGCATGTAATTTAGTAGCCCTCAGACTAAGAGAGAGTCCTTATTGTGAGGTAGGCTTCAGTGGGAGAGAGGCCTCAGTGGGAGAAATGCCTCAGTGTGAAAAGGAAAGTGCCTGAGCCTTTTCCCCCTCAGCTGCTTAAGTAGTTCAATATAAGCAGGTGTGCATGTAACTTAGTAGCCCTCAGACTGAGAAAAACACCTCAGTGAGTGAGGCATTGGTCTGAGAGAGCCCTCATTGTGAGGTAGGCTTCAGTGGGAGAGAGTCCTCAGTGGGAGAAATGTCTCAGTGTGAAAAGGAAAGTGCCTGAAGCTGATAGGAATGGTGGGAGTTGGAGTCCCCCTTTCCTTTTCCTCCTCAGCTGCTTAAGCAGTTCAGTATAAGCAGGTGTGCATGTAATTTAGTAGCCCTCAGACTGAGAGAAACACCTCAGTGAGTGAGGCATTGGTCTGAGAGAGCCCTCATTGTGAGGTAGGCTTCAGTGGGAGAGAGGCCTCAGTGGGAGAAATGCCTCAGTGTGAAAAGGAAAGTGCCCGAGGCTGATAGGAATGGTGGGAGTTGGAGTCCCCCTTTCCTTTTCCCCTTCAGCTGCTTAAGCAGTTCAATATAATCAGGTGTGCATGTAATTTAGTAGCACTCAGGCTGAGAGAAACACCTCAGTGAGTGAAGCATTAGTCTGAGAGAGCCCTCATTGTGAGGTAGGCTTCAGTGGGAGAGATGCCTCAGTGGGAGAAATGCCTCAGTGTGAAAAGGAAAGTGCCCGAGGCTGATAGGAATGGTGGGAGTTGGAGTCCCCCTTTCCTTTTCCCCTTCAGCTGCTTAAGCAGTTCAATATAATCAGGTGTGCATGTAATTTAGTAGCACTCAGGCTGAGAGAAACACCTCAGTGAGTGAAGCATTAGTCTGAGAGAGCCCTCATTGTGAGGTAGGCTTCAGTGGGAGAGATGCCTCAGTGGGAGAAATGCCTCAGTGTGAAAAGGAAAGTGCCTGAGGGTGTTAGGAATGGTGGGAGCTGGAATCCAAAACACCTGGAGGACCAAAGTTTGCCCATGCCTGCTATACAAGCAAAGGTGTGCCTTGGGCAACATTTCAGAGGAAAGGTGTGATACAAAAATGACGAAAAGCATCTCTCAAAATGGGCTTCCCATTTGTGGGGCAGGGCGCGTTCTGCATGACTGTTTTTCCAATTGTACTGTACGCTGCCATCGCAGCAAAGAAAAGGAACTCTTTCCTCTCTGTGGGACTCTCTCACGACTTCCTCGGTGCATGCATTCAGTTCCTCGGGTGCATACGTTCCTCTCTTTTCAACCTCTACCCAAAGATACGCCATCATGTGTACTCAGTCATTCTTACCCCCCACTGGTGGATTTTTGTGATTATGATGCTACTTCGGTAGAACACGATGAATGTCGATATCGCCATGAATCTGGAAATGCGGGCGGGGGGGATATTTTTAATAATAAAACAACTGTTCAAAGTTGATTTTTTTAGAAAAAGGTTGAATCGGGGGGAGGGATAAAAAGGAGACGTTTATTCAAGTCAATGTACTATATGTATTGCACTTTTTTCACATTTTAACACTGTTTTTTACATACCTTGTAACTTAAATTTGGAGCATTTGTGTATCTTGTAGTGTCATGGCTAAAACGGCTACGTCGGCCGCTTCCTCCGGCGGAAAACGGGGGGCGGGGGGAGGCTGTGTATATTGTTTTACAGTTCTGATGTAGGAGCGTTCTGAGGACTGCTGTAAACTTGTAACTTTCTGTACATTTTTTTTCTGTAGTATTTGCTGTATCCGCGACAAGATTTTTTAATACTGTCATGTTTATTATTTGGTATTGGGCATCCAATACACTTTTTTTAATCTAACGAAGTCCTGGTTTGGTCTGGAGAGTTTTCTTTTCAGTCTTGTGCCTTCTGGTTTGAGCCACATCCACTGGTGGTTCTGAGAGCCCAGGAGCCTTGCTTAATTCAGTCCTGAGAGCAAGAAGGACATGGGCAGGAGTCCTTTTAAGTATATGGCTGAATATAGGTAGGAATAGACCACTATCTGATCCAACCAGAAGATTCACAAAGGTAAGTGAATAGTAAGTCACTTGAAACTCTCTTTGCTGGAAAGAACTTTTAATGTTATTTGAAGTAAAATCTCTAAGCAACTTACAGCTTTATTATTATTATTATTTCGTGTCAGGGCAGCCAGTCAATTATATTACATTTCTAACAGAACAAAGCAAACAAACAGACATAATACAAAATTTGTGAGTTTACAGCTGAAAATGGGATGATTTATTTGCTTGCTAACAGGATTATTAAATTGGGTTCATATAGGTTTTTCGGGCTATGTGGCCATGTTCTAGAAGCATTCTCTCCTGACATTTCTCCCACCCTGGACATTCCACAGATATATAAATCCAATTTTCCTAGTTCCAACAGACCTCACAAGTCACAACCTCTGAGGATGCTTGCCATAGATGCAGGCGAAATGTCAGGAGAGAATGCTTCTAGAACATGGCCACACAGCCCGGAAAACCTACAAGAACCCAGTGATTCCAGCCATGAAAGCCTTCGACGATTATTAGATTCTTTCCCCCATATATACATTCTAAAATTGAGCGAGTCTCAGAATCAGGGTGGGATATTATATCGAATCATAAAATCCTAGTGTTGTAAAAGACCTCATGGGTCATCCAGTCTAACCCCATTCTGCCAAGAATCAGGAAAATCACAGTCAAAGCACCCCCGACAGATGGCCATCCAACCTCTGTTTCAAAGCCTCCAAAAAAGGAGCCTCCACCACACTCCGGCACAGAGAGTTCCGCTGCTGAACAGCTCTCACAGTCAAGAAGTTCTTCCTCACATTCAGGTGGAATCTCCTTTCTTGTAGTTTAAGCCATTGTTCCATTGCATGCTAGTCTCCAGGGCAGCGGAAAACAAGCTTGCTCCCTCCTCCCTATGACTTCCTCTCACATACTTACACATGGCCATCATGTCTCCTCTCAGCCTTCGCTTCTTCAGGCTAAACATGCCACTCCTCATAGGGCTTGTTCTCCAGACCCTTGATCATTTGAGTCGCCCTCTTCCTCTGGACACATTCCAGCTTGTCAATATCTCTTTTCAATTGTGGTGCCCAAAATGGGACACAGTGTGGTTTCCAGGTGTGGTCTGACCAAGGCAGAATGGAGCATGGGTAGCATGACTTCCCTGGATCTAGACACTATACACCTGTTGATGCAGACCAAAATCCCACTGGCTTTTTTTGCTGCCACGTCACATTGTTGGCTCATGTTTAAGTTGTTGTCCATGAGGACTCCAAGAACTTTTCCACACGCCCTGCTCTCGAGCCAGGCATTGTCCCCCATTCTGTCTCTTTGCATTTCATTTTTCCTGCCTAAGTGGAGTATTGCATTTGTCACTGTTGAACTTCATTTGTTTAATTTTGGCCAATCATCTCTCTAATCTGTTAAGATCATTTTGAATTCTGCTCCTGTCTTCTGGAGTATTGGCTCTCCTTTCCAACTTGGTGTCATCTGCAAGATTGATGACCGTGCCTTCTATGAGGGGCATTCATTAAAGATTTCCCCTGACCCACTTCCTGTGGACTGAGAGCAATGAAATTTGGCCCAGTTCTGAGTCCCTCTCTCCATGGGTGCCACAGTCTAGGGACACACACTACGCCCATCTGTTTAAGCAACTGTAAACACTTCATTTGTAGAAGTCAACGGTTTGCTCCAAAAGCCCCATTGTGACTTCGGAAATCAGAGTCTCATCATCTGAGAAATGCTTTCCCTTCAAAAATAGTCATTGTTGGAAAGAGGTGGAAGTCAGATGGTGTGATGTTGGGCGAATAAGGGGATGCAGTCGAAATTCAAAGCCATAGGAGCATGCTTCCATTTGGGCAGCATGTGAGTTGTGACTGCAGAAGGTGGACACCTTTGGTGAGCTTACCATGTTTCTTGGTTTTGATGCCTTCTCCCAATTTCCACAGCAGTGACGCCTAGTCTGTCCCAGTGATCATTGTATCCTTTGCTAGGAAATCCCTCAATCCTACTCCGTGCTGGTTCCAAAATATTGTGAGCATGACCTTGCCTGCCAAGAGTTGGGCACGTGCCTTCTTTGGAGGCGGTGAGGATGCTTCCATGGCATCGACTGGACTTTAGTCGCAGGAACAGATTGATGGACCCAGCTTTCACCCTGTGTGTTCAGTCTGCTGAAAAAGTCCTCCTGGTTTCCATGGCACATCATTGTCAAGAAAGCCTGAGAACATTCGACTCGTTCCTGCTTCTGGAAAGGTGTGAACAGCAGCCAGGGGACCCAGCGAGCGGATACCTTCTGCATTTGTAGATGGTTTTGGATATTTTTTTCCACCGACCCCACACTCATCTTGACATTTTGGGCTCGGTGGTGAATGATTACATGGCGATTTTCCAAAATGGTGACCTCCGCTTGCTGGATGGTGTGTTCGTCAATAGGAGAGTGGGGTCTCCCTGGAATTGGAGCTGTTTCCACTGAAGTCCGGCCGCATTGGAATTGATGATGCCAGTTCTTGACTCCATCATATGATGGGGAATCATCACCACAAACCTCTTGGATCTCATCGAACGTCCCCTTTGGGGTGCGGCCTTTCAAGTCAAGGAACTTTGCTCTGTCTTGCACTGGGTCCATTCTCAAACCTCACACCACTTCAGCACCTCCAGAATCAAGACTGTTCTCAGTTCTGTGTTGTACATTGGCACGTAGCCTATAGAGACTTAAATCATTACATATGTGCACTTTCAGTGTCCTGTGATAAATAGAAGTGGGTCAGGGGAAATCTTTAATGAACGCCCCTCGTATAATATATCTTCTTCTGTTGGTGGTACTGAAATCAGTGTGTGCCTTAGAATCAATGGCGTCGTAGACTCAAAGAACTAAATCTGGTCTCTCAAAGTGGTTGCAATCATTGAACCAATGGAATGAACACCAACTAACAGCTTTTTTTTTCCAGTATGTGAATTTTGATAAGAACAATAAGCAACCTGTGAATTGATCTAGGTATGTGCTCAAGAGATTAAAACTAACTTGGCACCTGTATATCACAAATACTGGTATGCAGTTGGTATTTGTTATATAAATGGCAAACGAACATATGCGAGTGAGAGCCTGAAGAGGTGCAGTGTGGCAGGAGGCTACAACAAGTCTGCTTACACATCAGTGTAACGCTTAGTGTACAGCCAAGTTGATGTTTCCTTTTTTGAGCTATGGTTGGTTGAATCTGTGGGTGGACAACCCATGAATATGGAAAATGGATTGGATATCTGAAGCCCAAATCTTGTCCTCTGCGAGCTTGAGGAAGTGGATTGTAATGCCCAAAAGCTCGTTTGAAGGTTGACTTTAGAGGTGTGCAGGATTCTTAATTTGTTTTCCTCATCAGTAGTTTTGTCTCTAGCTTGTGGGACTCCTCCTTCCCTACTCCTTTCCCCCCACTTCAGAATTGCATGACTTCATTTGTCTGGATGGTGGGCATGCAAGCCCCCGATCTGCCAGTTTAAGAGGGAAGGAAAGATCGAAGGAGATGGAGAGACAGGTCGGGCCAGGCTTCTCCTCACCTGCTAATTTTCCTGTCAGACCGGCGTTTAATTATCCCGTGTCTCTCGGCTATGAAGCCACAAACTAGTCCCTTTATTATCCACTGCTGCGTTGTCACAGCAACTGGTATTTTAACTCTCTCTGAGACTTCATTCCCTTTGTACTTGAAAGGAAAAAAATAATCTCAATTACTATTAAAGATAATGGACTTTGGGAAGTGGCTGGAAGAGCAGGGCAGGAGAGTTCAAGAAGAGACACAAGGCAGGAGGCAGACTCCATCAACCAGATTATCATTTGGTGAAAGTGCAAAAGCTGGGTTGCAGTTAAACATCCAAAAAACCAAGATTATAGCAACAAGACTGATGGAGAACTGGCAAATAGAGGGAGAAAGCTGGGAGGCAGTGACAGGGTTTGCATTTCTAGGTGCAAAGATGACTATAGACGCAGAGTGCGGCTTAAAGAGCTGAGCATGTTTAGCCTGAAGAAGAGAAGGCTGAGAGGACACATGATAGCCATGTATAAATATGTGAGGGTAATATGTCATAGGGAGGAGGGAGCAAGCTTGTTTTCTGCTGCCCTGGAGGCTAGGACACAATGGAACAGTAGCTTCAAACTACAAGAAAGGAGATTCCACCTGAACATGAGGAAGAACTTCCTGACTGTGAGAACTGTTCAACAGTGGAACTTTCTGCCGCAGAGTGTGGTGGAGGCTCCTTCTTTGGAGGCTTTTAAACAGAGGCTGGATGGCCATCTGTCGGGGGTGCTTTGAATGCAATTTTCCTGCTTCTTGGCAGAATGGGGTTGGACTGGATGGCCCACGAGATCTCTTCCAACTCTAGGATTCTATGAAATCAGAAGAGGTTTCCTTCTTGGGAGGAGAGCAAGGACCAGTCTTGATCAAATAGTCAAGAGTAGAGACATCACACTGGCAACGAAGATCTGCATAGTCAAAGCAATGGTATTCCCCATAGTAACCTATGGATGTGAGAGCTGGACCATAAGGAAGGCTGAGCAAAGGAAGAGAGATGCTTCTGAACTGTGGTGTTGAAGGAAAATCCTGAGAGTGTCTTGGACCTCAAGAAGATCCAACCAGTCCATACTCCAGGAAATAAAGCCCAACTGCTCACTGGAGGGAAGGATATGAGAGGCTAAGATGAAGTCCTTTGGCCACATCATGAGAAGACAGGAAATAATACTTAGAGAAAATGATGCTGGGGAAAATGGAAGGCAAAAGGAAGAGGGGCCAGCCAAGAGCAATGATGGTATCCTTGCTCTTGGTGGATGGTATCCTTGAAGGAAATGGCCTGACTCTGAAGGAACTGGGGGTGGCCATGGCTGACAGGGAGCTCTGGCCTGGGATGATCCAGGAGGTCACCAAGAGTCGGAAGAGACTGAACGAATAAACAACAACACGTTCCTGGCTGTCTGTTCATGTCCAGGATGCTAAATAGAAAGGCATGTGTTAATGGAGAGAGCCTTCCCCTGGCTTCCCAGCCTGGTAACCAGCTTCAAGAGAATCTTTGTCTGGTAAAACAGTGACGCCATGTGGTTGCAATGAAAAAGTGTGCATCATTCAATTGGCCTTCCACGTTTGTGAGATTAACTTTCACACATTTGGTTGTTGTACTAAAGAAAAACACCCAGAATGTGATGTTATTTAATAAGATTTTCCTTTATTACATCTGTTTTTTTAAATATTTCAAACCCCAGCCCTTCACCCTGCCCAATCCCTCCCCAAAAAATCCCAAGCCCCCTGATGTTTTAACTAGTTAGGGGCATCCGCTGTGATTGATCGAGTACCCGCTGCAGCACAATACACTATTCCCAACATCTTTCCTGTTTGCGCCGTGCCAGAGAATCCAGATCCAATGTGAAACCTTCTCTAATAGGTTGTGAGTTTTCCACGCTGTATGGTTATGTTCCCGAAGCATTCTCTCCTGACGTTTGGCCTGCATCTACGGCAGGCATCCTCAGAGGTTGTGAGGTCTGTTGGAAACTAGGAAAATGGAGTTTGTGGAATGTCCAGGGTGGGAGAAAGATGGTTAGAGTTTGATGAACTTGATGAACCAACCTGGACATAGGTTGAAAACACCAAAATGCAGAACCACTCTCACAACCACCATGTCAGGCTACACAGAAAAGCCATTGAAATCCACAAGCAGGTGGACAACTTCAACAGAAAGGAGGAAACCATGAAAATGAACGAAATCTGGTTACCAGTATTTAAAAACTCTGAAATCAGTAAAGAAATAGGAACACGCAAAAATAAGGGAATTCCAGACAAGAATCAATCAGGGCCAGCTAATACCTCCCAAAAAAGGATTCCCCCAGGCAGTAAGAAGCCAGACCTTGAAACTGCTAGGCCATTAAATGCTATTCAAGGTGGCCAATTGAAACATTCAGACGTACCTGAAACAGATGTGTTCTTTCTCCCACCTTGGACATTCCACAGATAAATAAATCACATTTTCCTAGTTTCCAACAGACCTCACAATCTCTGAGGATATCAGGAGAGAATCCTTCTGAAACATGGCCGTACAGCCCAGAAAACTCACAACAACCCAGTGAATCCAGCCATGAAGCCTTCGACAATACCTTCTCTGATAATTTCAGGAGTATCACCTGGGAAAATAAGCGAGTAGGGGATAAAAGGGACCTCTGCACCCGTTTGCTTCCAACGCTTTGCTCTTCTTTGCTTCCAAAGGCGTAAGTGGCACTCTTGGATTCAAAAGAGGCACTACCATCTTCTATTACCAACAAAGGGGAAAACATCCATTTATGGTTCATATTTGGGGTGAGAGATGCCTACTTTTTCATCGTGAGATGTGTCACAAGTATTTCTCACCCAGTTTGGAAAGGAGAGCATGTCGGTGTATGCTTATCGGTCTTTGAATCTACACACTGAGGTTGGATAGGGACATTGTACCAAGGAAACCACTGCTACCCAAAATAACCCTGAGGAACAGAGTTTTATTATCATATTTTTATCCCAGCCTTCCTCCTTAGGGCAATGTGACAGATTTTCCCAATTGTCCTCACAACAACCCTGTGAGGTAGGTTCAGATAAGAGAGAGACTCACTGCCTTGGAGTAGCCAAATTGGAATTTGGATGGAGACCATCACAAGCTTCTCATCCAGAAGCTGTGGCCCTCCAGATATGGTTGGATGCTCTATAATTCTCACCATGGGGAAAAATCAGATGGAAAAAGGACTAGTCCTATCTTTCACAGATCAATGAAGGGCAGGACTAGTAGTCAGTGGACACCTGGAGAGCCACATGTTCCCAATGCTGGTGCTAACTACACTACGTCACAAATTTTGACTTAAAGTAGTTGTTTCCCACCTGGACTTCCTATGGACCCCTTCAGGGGAGGGTCAATATTGGCATCTATTTTAAACTAGAATATAGAACTATATAATCCTATGATCTGCATGTCGTGCATACAGGGATGTGGGGTACGCACCTTCAGAGACATGTATGCGCACATCCCCGTAGCAGTAGTATTAGTATTATTCTCAGTACAAAAGGTTTGCTTGTGTGTTTTCCCCTTAGAGTACCCTTGAACCTTTATGGAAGACAGAAGCATGAATTACAGCTTAGTTCCAACCCAGCGAAGCAGAGCAAGCCCAAGCAGCTTGGCTACAGTCTTGGGGCCAACCCTTGGAGGCAACAGGCACATGTCAGAGGTTTGGTGTTTAGGGCTATTGTTTTTTTGCTATTTTATGAGGGACAGAATTAAGCACACTGATAGCAATTTGAAGAAAGAGCAGGGAGATTCAGCCTTGTTATTCTTTTAGGTCTTGGCATCCGCATTATTATGGCCTCCTTTCGAGGAACTTTGGATTGTGGGATCCAAATGAAAGAGTCAAAATACGGATTTGGACCACTTAATAGACCAACCTTCTCAACCTTCCTAAGGCCGCGACCCCTTCATACAGTTCCTCATGTTGTGGTGACCCCTAACCATAACATTATTTTTGTTGCTGCTTCATACGTGTAATTTTGCTCCTGGTACAAATCGTAATGTAACTATCTGATATGCAGGATGTATTTTCATTCACTGGACCAAATTTGGCACAAATACCCAATATTGGTGGGGTTTGAAAGAATTGATTTTGTCAGTTGTAGTTTCTGGGATGCATAGTTCACCTACAATTAAAGAGCATTCTGAACTCCGCTAATGATGACATTGAACTACTCTTGGCACACAGTATTCTCATGACCAACAGAAAATACTGGAAGGGTTTGGTGGGCATTGACCTTGAGTTTGGGAGTTGTAGTTCACCTTCATCCAGACAGCATTGTGGACTCAAACAATGATGGAACTGGATCAAACTTGGCACAATTAGTTAATAGGCCCAAATGTGAGCACTGGTGGAGTTTGGGGAAAATAGACTTGACATTTTGAAGTTGCAGTTGCTGGGATTTATAGTTCACTTACAATGAAAGAGCATTCTCATCCCTACCAACAATAGAATTGGGCCAAAATTCCCACAAAGAACCCCCATGACCAACAGAAAATATTGTATTTTCTGGTGGCCTTTGCCGACCCCTCTGACACCCCCTCTAGCCCCCCCCCCCTCCCGACCCCCAGGTTAAGAAACATTGTTCTATTGGCTTTTTTCATGAGAAGTGTTCTTAGCTCAAAATCCTGGTGGTGATTTGACCACTAGATGGAACTAGATTAATTTATGTTATTATCGGCTGGCTTTAAAACACAGAGATAGACACTTTGCAGTGACTGAGGAAGCGGAAACCCTTTCCTCTTTTGCCATAGTTATATGGAAATCACATTGGATTTCTTTCTTTTTTTCACTACCCTTTCTATACCAAGTAAGGCATGCAGAGAATGCACACTTTCTGAAAAACCATTGGCATAAATCACAGCACTTTTAGGTAATTGGGGTACCTTTACTCTGACAAGGTGGCCAGCGATAGGGAGCCCTTTGCTGCTCCACCTTTTTCACACAACCCACTTAAAAATGGGTCTGGAGAACAAGCCCTATGAGGAGCGGCTGAAAGAGCTGGACATGTTGAGCCTGCAGAAGAGAAGGCTGAGAGGAGACATTATGAGGCGCATGTATTAAATATGTGAGGGGAAATCATAGGGAAGAAAAAGCAAAATTGTTTTCTGCTGCCCTGGAGACTAGGATGCAATGGAACAATGGCTTCAAACTACATGAAAGGAGATTCCACCTGAACATGAAGAAGAACTTCCTGACTATGAGAGCTGTTCAGCAGTGGAACTCTCTGCCCCAGAGTGGGGTGGAGGCTCCTCCTTTGGAGGCTTTTCAACAGATGCTGAATGGCCATCTGTTGGAGGTGCTTTATAAGTAATTATCCTGCTTTTTGGCAGAAAGGGGTTGGACTGGATGGCCCACGAGGTCTCTTCCAACTCTAGGATTCTATGACAGCTTTCCAAAATAGTTCAGAATGAAACTGGGGAAAGAATGATATAGTGTAGGCAGGGGTCTGCAAACCACGGCCCACGGGCTAGATACAACCCACTAAAATTATGTATTCTCCCCCCCATCGTGAAAGAAAGGAAGGAAGGAAGGAGACGGAGGAAGAGGGGAATGAAATTTTGGAGTTGTAGTTGCTGGGATTTATAGTTCGCCTACAATCAAAGAGCATTCTGAACTCCACCAACGATGGAATTGAACCAAACTTGGCACAAAGAACTCCCATGACCAAAAGAAAATACTGGAAGCAGGCCCGTAGCCAGGATTTCATTTCGGGGGGGGGGGGGCTAAAAAAATTTCAGGGGGGGTTTTGAGGGGGGGCTGAGTTTCGGGGGGGGGCTGAGTCTGAGTGAAAGAGGGTCTAACTTAGCAAACCTTTTGTATTATTACCCCAATACCCCCATACATATGGGATATATTGAGTATGGTGATCAGATCATGATATGAATAAACATAACAGTTTAAATAATGCACCAGTAAGGCCTTTTCGCGAACCACCATGAGAATTTCGGGGGGGGGGCTGAAGCCCCCCGAGCCCCCCCCCCCCCCCTGGCTACATGCCTGACTGGAAGGGTTTGGTGGGTGTTGACGTTGGGTTTGTGAGTTGTAGTTCACCTACATCCAGAGAGTACTGTGGACTCAAACAATGATGGATCTGGACCAAACTTGGCACAAATACTCAATATGCCCAAATTTGAGCACTGGTGAAGTTTGGGGAAAATAGATCTTGACCTTTGGGAGTTGTAGTTGCTGGGATATATAGTTCACCTACAATCAAAGAGCATTCTGAACTACAACCCATCAACAATATCATTGGGCCAAACTTAACACAGAGAACTCCCATGCCTTGAAGGGACTCACTGGCGTGAGCCTCCCTGCAGCATCACACTCTCTCTTTTGCTCACACTTGTGCACCATGCTGCCATGCACCGAGCATGCCACCAATGACAAAATTGGGCCAAACTTCCCACACAGAATGCCCATGACCAACAGAAAATACTGTGTTTTCTAATGGTCTTTGGTGATCCCTCTGATACACCCTCACTACCCCCAGGTTGAGAAATGCTGCTCTATGAGGGCCAAAACTCATAATAGCAGTTTCAACAGGAATGTGAAGTTTGATAATGCAACCCTCGTGGATCCAGGGGTTACACTGTAGTGCCACCTTCACTTATGGGATGTCTGAGTTATGTATTTTGGCACTGTGATTAGCGGTATGTCACTATATTTTGCAAATTTCATGGGAAAGAGTCTGAAAGCAGGTTAGTTTTGAATTTGGCTCTTGATTGGCTATGATCCATCTAGGACTCTTAAGATCACCTGGCGAGGCCCTGCTCGTTGTCCCCCCATCATCGCAAACACCCGGGTTGAGAACCACTGATCTAGACCAAACTTGGAACACATAAACTCAATATGCCCACATGTGAACACTGTTGGAGTTTGGGGAAATAGACCCTGTCATTTGGGAGTTGTAGTTGCTGGGATTTATAGTTCACATACAATCAAAGAGTATTCTGAACACCACCAATGTTTTTCTAATGGTCTTTGGCGATCCCTCTGATACCCCCTCGCTACCCCCAGGTTGAGAAATGCTGCTCTATGATATTTTCAGGGCCAAAATATCTTTCATAATAGCAATTTCAATAGGAATGGCTATTATCCATGTGAAGTGGAGAATGCAACCCCTGTGAATCCAGGAGTTATACCGTAGTGCCATCTTCACTGTTGGGATGTCTTAGGTATGTATTTTGGTACTGTGATTAGTGGTGTGCCACTATAATTTGCAAATTTCATGGGAAAGAGTCTGAAAGTAGGTAAGTTTTGAATTCGGCTATTGATTGACTATGATCCATCTAGGACCCTAAGATCATCCAGGGAGGCCCTGCTCGTTGTCCCCCCATCATCGCAATTGCGTTTGGTGGGGACAAGGGACAGGGCCTTTTCTGTGGTGGCCCCTCAGCTGTGCAACTCCCTCCCAAATGAAATCAGATCTGCTTCATCCCTCCTGACCTTTCGGAAACAAGTGAAATCCTGGCTATGGATCACGCCTTTGCAGACTAGGCTGACCTGCTGGCAAAGCGACGGCTTTAATGGACTTAACGGATTGCTTTTAGGACGATGACTTACATCGGCAGCTGTTTGACTGTGTGAATGTTTTTATACTGTTTTTATATTGTTTTTATTTAAATTGTATATTTATGCTTTTGGTTGTGGGCACCATGGTGTGCCGGTTGTTAGCTGTCCTGAGTCCCTCTGCGGAGGTCGAGATAGGACGGGATACAAATGTCCGAAGTAATAATAATAATAATAATAATAATAATAATAATAATAATAATAATAGAGTCCCTTAAATAGTTGGCTGAATTACTGGGAAAAGGACTTGTTTTGTGCATCTAGGTTCCAAGCCCATGCCTATCCCATTAAACTGGGTGATTACACATTTGAGGGTGACATTTTCAAGAAGATATCGAACCGTCCTCATTAGGTGGATCCTTGGCCCTGACCCGTATCACTGTGGGATCTGTCTGTCTTTCCATGCGTGCATTCCCCATGGCTGATCATTCATATCGACTCTACCTCTCCTCTCTGGGTTCTCATTACTGCATATTGATTGCGTTCCCCTTTCCGGTCTTTTGTTCCGTGTAGTAAAATACTCTATAAAAGAAAGTGACTGAAAATCTATAACTCTAAGAATACCTGGTTATCTTTTTTGTTGTTGTTGTTGTTCTTAGCTTCCTTTTTTTTTTTAAAAAAAAAAAGAAGAAACAAATCAAACAAACTTCTAATCATAGCTTTAACTCGAAGGAAAGAAAGCCAAAAGAAGGAAACGGCGTCTTGTGGGATCTGCACGAAATCCAAGTGCCTCTTCTGGATCATGAGGCCAAACTGAGGGGGAGAGGGGTAGAGTTCCTCACAAATTTGAGGGGAGTTTGGATCGGACGGATTCCCGTTCCCCAGTCAGCCCTATGGACCCTTTCCTCCCGTCGGAAGCAGTCAGAGACGGAGAAATGGCGCACGTGGCCTCAAACGTAGGCGGGTGAGGCAGAGAACCTGAGGACATCTGGCGTGGTAGAGTCACTCGCCCTGGCACAGAGCTATATGGCTTCCCTAGAGGTATGGTCCATCCTCCTCCTAATCCTCCTCCTGCTCCTCTTCCTCCTCCTCCAGAGAAAGACGAGAAACTAGAAACAGACTCTCGGGAGGAGTGAAGAGAGCCATGGCTTAAAGTCAGAGCCGCTTCGTGGGGTAGAGAGGGCTGGGAAGCGGAAATCAGCTTGAGGTCCTGGGTCAATCGTCCCGGAGGAAGCGAAGGGCTACTCCTAGGCTGGAGGACCTGCTGAGGTGGGCTGGAGGCCTGAGGCATCAGCAGGGATCCGTGGGAGCCCAGTGACCCCGGAGGGCTGTACTGGAAAGTCCTGGGGACAGGGCTGTGACGGGGAGGGCTAAGGCCTGAAGGTGGGTATGACGGAGGGGCGACCGCGGGAGACGTAGACCGTTCCTGGTGCAACTGAGCAACCGTCGAAGGTCCTAATGCACTTGGCTGGGTTTGGCACAAGGCCGACGAGGGGCTTCCAGAGGCCTGTGCCAGCTGGCTTAAGCTAGAGGAGGGAGGACTGGAGGAGGGGGGTAAGGGGAAGGGGCTCATCCCTGCAAACGCTCCAGTTCTTGAGGGCTGCTGGGGCTGGCCCACTTGGAGAGGCTGGCACGTGGGCTGCAAGTGGCGGAGGGGGCTACTGGGTGAATTGGAAGATTGCTGGGGAAAGGAGGCCAAGGGGGGGCTAGTGGGGGCTTTCTGGAAGGGGCCAAAGCCACTGCTTGACAGGTTGCTATCAAGGGCGTGTTGTGGAGCACTCCCTTCAGGTGGATCGGAAGGCCCCAGCTGTGGTTGGCTCAGTCCTACTGAGGATGGACTTCCCACGGGTTGCGGTGCTGAGCTAGTCGAAGGGGAACCAGCCGAGGCCCGGTGAAATTGGCCCAAGCCAGCGGAGGCAGTGAACCCGGCCAGCTGCTGGATCTGGAAAGAGGAGGACGAAAGGGTCTCGGCTCCTGGCGTGGGCTGCTGGGACGGCGTGCTCAACGGGGAACCCAGGGCGGAGGGCCCACCGGACGACACCAAAGAGTGGAGCCTCCTCAGGCGCCTTGGAGTCTGGTTCTGCGCTTGCCCCAGAGAACCCAACATGGAGACCGGAGGGCGGAAAATGGCAGTAGGAAGGCGGGGGTGGTGGGTCAGGGCTATTGCTACGGAGGTGGTGGCTGCCGCCGCTTGCAACGGAGCCCGGATGAGGGGCGTCCAGATGACGGGTGTCGAGGCCGATGCCGCAGCTGCTGCTGCCGCCGCCGCAGCTTGCACATTATGTGCACAGTGGGCCATCTCTCGGTCGTGCTGCACAATTTGTTGGATGATCTCGTTCTCTTGGTAGTTGAAGACCCCTGAGTTGAGATCATGCTGGACTTTATGGAGCAGGATGGAGTTCTTCTTTCCTGTGAAACAAGGAGACAGAGGTTAAGAGCTGCCATGAGGATCAATCAGAATAGTGCACACATGGATTAGTTAAATTTCCAAAACACATTTTTCCCAAAGTGGTTCAAAATTCAGTTTCCCATGGCTGAGTGGGGATTTGCACGCTGGTCTCCCATTGTCACAAAATTGTGAACATCCTGTGGCTCCTCCACAGTGACTTGATGGCAACAGTTTTGGACAGCAGTGGCTCCCAAAGTGACCCGTTTAAGGTGGAATCGGGTGTCAAATAAGGTTTTCTTCTTGTTTCAACCTGTTTTTCCAACTTCATCGCTATGATACTTCATCTTGTTGATGGGAATTTTCCCACTGGATGGAAATCATCTATCAGACAGAAGGCAACCTATTTAACCTCAGCAGACTGAAGCCAAAACCAAGGTCACTACAACATTTGTTATAGAACTCCAATATGCTGATGATAACATAGTCTGTGCACATTCAGAGGAAGACCTACAAGAAAACTAAAGTGTTCTTCCAGCAGTCACCAGCCAATCCCTCCGCATTGCCAGAAATACATCTTAATGGTGTAATGTTAGAAAATGTTTACTATTTCTGTTACCTTGGCATTGCCACGCAATCACATTTGTCTGCTTGTCTTTTGCCCACCAAGGAATGGGAAAAGACTTTTCCCCACTCATATCTACCAGAAGGGAAATACTCCGAGGACAAAAAAAAATCTAGTACTGTATCCCCTTCGTTCCTAACTTGCCTTTGACTCCTTTGGATGCATCCGCTCTGGCTTATAAGCACTGAAATTATGGACGCATGGAAAAGGAAAGAGAAAGAAAGCAATTTGGGAAGAAGAGTACAGTCAGCTACAATTGGATTCAGATAAGAAACAAGGGGTTCTGAGGCAGAAAGAAATGTGATTCCCTCCCCGTTTCTCTCCAGGGAATGAGGAGAGATCCGTTCTCCATAACCATTGTATCCACTAATCAAATTTCAAGCTTTTTTTGCTTGTTAGCATTTTGCAGAGGCGTGAGCCAGTCATTAACGTTCCCATTGTGCCCCATGTTCTTCTGATCGCCTCTCTCCATCTCTGGGTCTGCATTTTGGCTTCCCTGAGAGAATTCAGGCAGCTCCCAGGCCTTCCTTTCATTGGTATTCTTGTACTAGCTGTTCCCGCCACGCGTTGCTGTGGCCAACCTTCCCTCCCTCTTTCTCTCCTTCTTTCCCTCCTTCCCTCCCTCCCTCCTTTTTCTTCCTTCTTTCTCTCCTTCCTTCCTTCTCTACCTCATTTTTCCTTTTCTTTTCCTTCTCCTTTCTCCCCTTCCTTCCTTCACTACCTCTTTCCTTCCTTCCTTTGCTTTTTGCTTCCATCCTTCCTTCTCTCTTTCCTTTTTTCCTTCCCTCTCTCTTTCTCCCCTTTCTCTACCTCTTTCCTTCCTTCCTTTGCTTTTTGGCTTCCATCCTTCCTTCTCTCTTTCATTCTTCCCTTCCCTCCCGCTTTCTCTCTTTCTTTCTCCCCTTCCTTCACTCCCTCCCTCCTTCCTTTTCTTTTTTATTTCCTTCTCTCCTTCCTTCTCTATTTCTTTTTTTCCTTCCCCCTTTTCTTTTCCTTCCCCTTCCTTCCTTCCTTCCTTCCTTCCTTCCTTCCTTCCTTCCTTCCTTCCTTCCTTCCTTCCTTCCTTCCTTCCTTCCTTCTGTCTTTCCTTCTTTCTTTCCCTCCCACTTTCTCTCCTTTCTTCCTTCTCTACCTCTTTCCTTCTTTCACATTTTGCTTCCATCCTTCCTTCTCTCTTTCCTTCTTTCCTTCCTCTTTCTCTCCTTTCTTCCTTCTCTACTTCTTCCCTTTCTTCCTTTGCATTTTGCTTCCATCCTTCCTTCTGTCTTTCCTTCTTTCTTTACCTCCCACTTTCTCTCCTTTCTTCCTTCTCTACCTCTTTCCTTTCTTCTTATGCATTTTGCTTCCATCCTTACTGCTGTCTTTCCTTCTTTCTTTACCTCCCACTTTCTCTCCTTTCTTCCTTCTCTACCTCTTTCTTTATTTCACTTTTTGCTTCCATCCTTCCTTCTCTCTTTCTTTCTTTCCTTCCTCTTTCTCTCCTTTCTTCCTTCTCTACTTCTTTCCTTCTTTCACTTTTTGCTTCCATCCTTCCTTCACTCCTTCCTTCTTTCCTTCCTCTTCCTCTCCTTTCTTCCTTCTCTACCTCTTTCCTTCTTTCACTTTTTGCTTCCATCCTTCCTTCTCTCTTTCCTTCTTTCCTTCCTCTTTCACTCCTTTCTTCCTTCTCTACCTCTTTTCTTCCTTCCTTCACTTTTTTCTTTTTTCTTTCTTTTTTTCCTTTATACTCTACCTTCCCTTTTTTCTGTTTTGTCATTTAGCTTTTGGGGTTTTTTACATCCTCTGGGTTGGTTTTTTTTGGGTGGGGATTATGAGTGATGGTCACTCATTGGTCTGTTAGGAGTATAGTGTCCAAATTTGGTGTCAATTCATCCAGTGGTTTTTGAGTTATGTTAATCCCACAAACGAACATGACATTTTTATTTATATAGATTTTTCCTGGCAGCTCTCGACTCGGAACAGGAATGGCTCTGTAGTTCTCAACTGGCGACGGGGCATGAAAGCATCTCAAAGGCAGAATTCAAAAGCGGCGAATCCCTTTGGACCCAGCGTGGGCCAGAACAGCATCCGCGCCTTACGTTCTGCCATGAATTTCTAAATTCACCCATGAAGGACCAAAGAGTAATGCCACACTCGAGGGAAAACATTCTGACTCACGGAAATATTAAGAAGCTGCCGAGTGGTCAAGCTCTTGGGAATTTCGAGACAAAGCAAATTAAGCGTTTGGACCCTATCGTCAAGTCACGGATGCTCTCTACCAATAATTATAACAATATGACATAAAAGGAAAAGGTGCACATTTTACATGGTGCTCAGTTGATAATTTTCCATTATGGCTCAATGAATACTTGGCTCTCCTCTTTGCAGGAGTCGACCGGATACCATGCAGCTGCAGACAAATCTACAGAGAGACCATCAAACACAGCAGCATTGTCCAACTGTGTCCAATTCTGGGTACCACCACTGAAGGGAGATGTTGACTCTAAGCTGGAATGTATCCAGAGGAGGGTGACTCAAATGATCAAGGGTCTGGAGAACAAACCCTATGAGGAGCGGCTTAAAGAGCTGGGCATTTTTAGCCTGAAGAAGAGAATGCTGAGAGGAGACAGGATGAGGGCCATGCATAAATATGTGAGAGGAAGTCCTAGGGAGGAGGGAGCAAGCTTCCTTTCTGCTGCTCTGGAGACTAGGACGCAATGGAACAATGACTTCAAACTACAAGAAAGGAGATTCCAGCTAAACATTAGGGAAAACTTCCTGACTGTGAGAGCTGTTCAGCAGTGGAACTCTCTGCCCCGGAGTGTGGTGGAGGCTCCTTCTTTGGAGGCTTTGAAACAGAGGCTGGATGGTCATCTGTTGGGGGTGCTTCGAATGCGATTTTCCTGCTTCTTGGCAGAATGGGGCTGGACTGGATGGCCCACAATCAAGGCACTCCTAACAGATGGCCATCCAGTCTCTGTTTAAAAGCCTCCAAAGATGAAGCCTCCACCACACTCCAGGGCAGGGAGTTCCACTGCTGAACAGCTCTCATAGTCAGGAAGTTCTTCCTCATGTTCAGGTGGAATCTCCTTTCTTGTAGTTTGAGGCCATTCTTCCATTGCGTCCTAGTCTCCAGGGCAGCAGAAAACAAGCTTGCTCCCTCCTCCCTATGACTTCCCCTCACATATTTATACACGGTTATCATGTCTCCTCTCAGCCCTTTCTCCTTCAGGCTAAACATGTCCAGCTCTTTAAGCCACTCCTCATAGGGCTTGTTCTCCAGACCCTCAATCATAGGGTCTGGACAACATATTCATTTTCAATCTCTGTGTTCTTTAATGCAAAAGCTTTTATCAAATCGAACAGTTGCACAGCAGGGGTGAAAAAAGGAATGGAAACTTGCTACTTAAAAAGTCTAATGTGAAATTCCTTAAGATGATGGTTTTGCCCTCCAGCCTGGTGAGACCCTTGCAAAGGAATAATCCCACTGCCCACTTACTTACCTATTCGGTCCAGTCTGTCCAGCGCCACCGTCTCAAAGGCCCTCCTCATCATGGGATACTCCTCCAGCACCTCATTGAAGTTGTCCACCGAGAGGGAATAGAGGCGGCAGTACGTGTCGGCTCTCACGCTGGCCGTGCGCCGGCCTCGAGTCAGCAGGCAGATTTCTGGAAGGGAAAAGGAAGGGCTTGAAGCATTGTGACCGCAGAGAGAAAGCCCTTGCCAAATCACAATGGGGGCCTCTACACCAGGCATGGGCAAACTTCCTAACTTGGGGGCCACATGGTGGGCCAGAGTAGGGTGGACAGCCTGGGAGGGAGGGGGTTCTCCCCAAGCCCCCTCCCTGTCCTTTCCATTGCGTCCTAGTCTCCAGGGCAACAGAAAACAAACTTGCTCCCTTCTCCTTTCAAAGCCTCCAAAGGAGGAGCCTCCTGGGGCAGGGAGTTCCACTGCTGAACAGTTTTCACAGTTCTTCCTCATGTTCAGGTGGAGTCTCCTTTCCTGTAGTTTGAAGCAATTGGGTTGTTTTTAGGGCTATATTTATTTATTTATTATTTGAACTTATATGCCGCCACTCCCCTGGGGCTCGGAGCGGCTTACAAGAATGGCTAAAATCTAACAAAATTTAAAAACAATTTAAAACAATTTAAAAACAGCAATATCAAACATTAAAAGCCTGTCGAAACAGGTATGTCTTGCATGCCCTGCGGAAAGCTGATAAGTCCCGCAAGGCACTTATCAGCTTTCCGCAGGTGGCAGAGTGGCAGAGTGGCCCGGAGTGATGGTGCCACTGCTGTAAAGGCTCTGCGTCTGGTTGCTGTTAGACGCAAGGTCTTGACACTGGAAATTTGAAATAGATCTTGGTCCTCAGAATGGAGGGATCTCTGGGGTTGGTAGGGGGTGAGGCGGTCCCTCAGGTACATCGGCCCCAGACCCTGCAAGGCCTTAAAGGTGAGTACCATCACTTTGAAAGTGATCTGGTGCTCAATTGGTAACCAATGCAGCTGCAGTAAGATTGGAGTGATGTGGCATCTCATCGGAGTTCCCGCAAGAAGCCGGGCAGCTGCGTTTTGTACCAGAGGAAGGCCAATGTAGAGGGCGTTACAGTAGTCCAGTCTAGAGATGACCGTAGCCTGGATCACCGTAGCTAGGTCGTCCCTGGACAGGGAGGGGGCCAGCCATCTAGCCTGCCGCAGGTGAAAAAAGGTGGTTCTGCTAACAGCGGAGACCTGGGCCTCCATCATCAGCAGAGGGTCCAAAAGGAATCCCAGACTCTTGACCAATGATGATGGGCATAGCGCCTCGCCATCCAGGGTAGGCAGCTGGATATCCCCACTACCCGGTCGACCCAGCCATAAGATCTCCGTCTTTGCTGGATTCACCCTCAACCTGCTGGCACGCAGTCATCCAGTAACGGCCTCGAGGCACTAATGGAAATAATCGGGTACAGAGTCCGGTCGGCCTTCCATCTTCAGCACCAGCTGAGTGTCATCGGCGTACTGATAACACTCCAGCCCAAAACCTTGGACCAGCTGAGCAAGTGGTTGCATGTAGATGTTAAACAACAGAGGGGAGAGAATGGCCCCCTGAGGAACCCCACAAGGACCTCACTACCTCTGAGGATGCTTGCCATAGATGCAGGCGAAACGTCAGGAGAAATGCCTCTATATAGACTGAGAAACCTACAACCCAGCGATTCCAGCCATGAAAGCCTTCGACAAGACGTAGTCCGGATTTATTTTGAGCAAGGGTGCCATAGCTTTCCTCTGAAGCTGGATGTGATTTGCCTCAGCCGGTTTCCATGGGCTGAGCTGGGATTTGAACCCTGGCCTCCCATAGCCCCAGCCCAGCACTCAAACCATAACTCAGACTGATTCTACACTGTGTCTTGCTAACCCTCTTGTAGAGGAGAACACCATGGAATGGCCTACTTACCTCCAAAGTAGGAGCCATCTGCCAGCTTGGTCTCTTTGTTGCCTTTGGTGAGCACGCTGACCACCCCGTGTTGGATGAAATACATCTTCTTCCCAATGGTCCCTTCCCGGATGATGTAGTCAGCGGGCTGGAACACCTCGAAACGCAGCTTGGTCAGCATGGAGGTGACAAAATTGGGGTCTGCGTTTGCAAACAGAGGCATGGAGGCCACGAGCTTCCGGCAGTTGAAGTTGATGATCTCCTGCGGGAGAAAAGAATCATAGAATCCAAGAGTTGGAAGAGACCTCCAGTCTAAACCCATTCTGCCAAGAAGCAGAAAAATCGCATTCAAAGTGCCCCCAACAGATGGCCAGCCAACCTCTGTTTAAAAGCCTCAAAAGAAGGAGCCTCCATCATACTCTGAGGCAGAGAGTTCCACTGCTGAACAGCTCTAGAATCTTAGAATCCTAGAGTTGGAAGAGACCTCATGGGCCATCCCGTCCAACCCCATTCTGCCAAGAAGCAGGAATATTGCATTCAAAGCGCCCCCAACAGATGGCCATCCAGCCTCTGTTTCAAAGCCTCCAAAGAAGGAGCCTCCACCACACTCTGAGGCAGAGAGTTCCACTGCTGAACAGCTTTAGAATCTTAGAATCCTATAGTTGGAAGAGACCTCATGGGCCATCCAGTCCAACCCCATTCTGCCAAGAAGCAGGAATATTACATTCAAAGCACTCTCGGCAGATGGCCATCCAGCCTCTGTTTAAAAGCCTCCAAAGAAGGAGCCTCCACCGCAATCAGGGGCAGAGTTCCACTGCTGAACAGCTCTAGAATCTTAGAATTCTAGAGTTCGAAGAGACCTAGTGGGTCATCCAGTCCAACCCCATTCTGCCAAGAAGCAGGAGAATTGCATTCAAAGCACCCCCAACAGATGGCCATCCAGCCTCTGCTTAAAAGCCTTCAAAGAAGGAGCCTCCACTGCACTCAGGGGCAGAGAGTTCCACTGCTGAACAGCTCTCACAGTTAGGAAGCTCTTCCTAATGTTCAGGTGGAATCTCCTTTCTTTTAGTTTGAAGCCATTGTTTCACATTCTTCCTAATGTCCTTTCCTGTATTTTGAAGCCATTGCTCCATTGCATCCTAGTCTCCAGGGCAGCAGAAAGGAAGCTTTATTCTTTATTTACTGCCCTTCTCAGCCCTTAGGCGACTCAGGGCGGTTTACAATGGCAACACTTTGATGCCCCAAAACTCCATAATACATCTAAAAACATTAACACATAATGTAAAACCATAACAAGAAAACGAAAAACATACATCACTTGCGTCTCCTAATAAAAACATTGTCCTATCTGGTCGTCCAGTCGTTCCAATTCCTATTTCTTTTACCTTGCATTTTCAAACGTTTGCTCAAACAACCAAGTATTGAGTCTCTTCCTAAATGTTAAGAGGGAGAGGGAGATCTAATGTCTCCAGGAAGGGCATTCCATAGCCGAGGGGACACCACTGAGAAGGCCTTGTCTCTCATCCCCACCAACCATGTTTGTGATGCAGGTGGGATTGAGAGCAGGGCCACCCCTTCTCCTTCTCACATACTTATACATGGCTATCATGTCTCCTCTCCGCCTTCTCTTCTACAGGCTAAACATGCCCAGTTCTTTAAGCCGCTCCTCATAGGGCTTGTTCTCAAGATCGTTGGCCATTTGAGCCCCCCTCGTCTGGACACATTCCAGCTTAGAGTCAACATCTCCCTTTAGTTGCGGTGCCTCAGATTGGACCCAGTGTGCTCCAGGTGTGGTCTAACCAAGACAGGATCCAGGAGCCCATTCAATTTCACTCTCATTCAATAATATTGAGGATAAGCAGTCAGCAAACACACCATCAGTTGAATATAGGATAGATCAAGTTAGGATTCCTTGAAGGATCTGCCTGCCCCATTCCAGCATTGCTCACCTCTCTCAAGGGTTCGCTCAGTTCTCCCAGGATGCTCTCCTCATCAAACATCTTGCCCTGGTAGCGGTGCTCATAGTAATCGTGGATCCTCTGACGCATCTCCGCCGGAAGCTTGTGGAAGGACATGTACTGCTCCACTTGCTTGTACTACATAGGAAGAAAACGGAAAACATTAAAGCGTCTCAATTGCGATAAAATGCGCAACACCCATGAACCTGAATGCTATACACTCAGCCCTCCATAGATTCAGGGGAGAGTTCTTGCTCCATCCATGTTCAATGTTTACACAAATGACCAGTCACTGCCAGAAGGGACAGAGAGTTTCATCTATGCTGACGATCGTGCCATCACCGCTCAAGCAAGGAGCTTTGAGATGGTTGAACAGACGCGCTCCGAAGCTTTAGGTGCTTTTACTGCCTATTTCAGGGAAAACCAGCTGATTCCTAATCCATCTAAAAACACAGACATGTGCTTTTCATCTTAAGAACAGACAAGCATTTTGAGCTTTGAGGATGACCTGGGAAGGAATCCCACTGGAGCATTGCAGCACACCCAAATACCTGGTAGTTACCATGGAGCTTTCTCTGACCTACAAGAAGCACTGCCTGAATATCAAGCAAAAAGTGGATCAGAAACAATATCATATGAAAGCTGACTGGCACAACCTGGGGATCACAACCAGACACAGTGAAGGCATCTGCCCTTGTGCTACGCTACTCTGCTGTTGAGTATGCATGTCCAGTGTGGAACACATCTCACCACAGTAAAACAGTGGATGTGGCTCTTAATGAGACATGCCACATTATCACGAGTGTCTGCGCCCTACACCACTGGAGAAATTACACTGCTTAGCCGGTATTGCACCACCTGACATCCGCCGGGAAGTAGCAGCCAATAGTGAAAGGACCAAGGCAGAGACATCTCCAGCTCATCCCCTGTTTGGGTATCAGCCAGTACATCAACAACTTAAATCAAGAAATAGTTTTCTAAGATCTACAGAGAGACTCGCTGGAACACCTCAGCAAGCGAGAGTCCAAAAGTGGCAGGCTCAAACCCAGAACCTCAATCAATGGCTGATGCCAAATGAAAGACTCCCCCCCCCTCCCCCCGGGCACACAGGAAACTGGGCGACCTGGAAAGCACTGAACAGACTGCACTCTGGCACCACAAGATGCAGAACCGGCTGGCCACACAGTGTAGTCCACAACAATGCAACCCAAGCCCTGGCACATGCACAATGGAGGGCTTTCTCACAGCCACACCAGAGGCACTCCAAGTAGCCAGTTACTGGTCAAAGGACATTTAGTATAATGCCAAGTTTGCAAACTTTGTGTGTGTGTGTGTGTTTTCTTTTTGAGAGAGGGAGGGAAGGAAGGAAGGGAGGAAGGAAGGAAGGAAGGAAGGAAGGAAGGAAGGAAGGAAGGAAGGAAGGAAGGAGAGAAGGAAGGAGGGAATCAAAGGAAGGAAAGAGTAAAGAAGGAAGAAAAGAGAAAGAGAGGGGAAAGAAAAAGGGGGGAAGGCAGGAAAGAGGTAGAAAAGGAAGGTAGGAAAGAGAGAAGGAAGGAAGGAAGGAGAGAAGGAAAGAAGGCAAAAAAGAGGGATGGAGGGAAGGAAGGAAAGAGAGAAGGAAGGATGGAACCAAAATGCAAAGGAAGGAAGGAGGTAGAGAAGGAAGAAAGGAGAGAAAGAGAAGGGAAAGAAAAATGGGTGAAGGAAGGACAGAGCAAGGGAAAGAAGGAGAGAAAGAAAGTAGGAGAGAAAGAGGGAGGGAGGGAAGGAAAGAGAGAAGGAAAGATGGAACCAAAAAGCAAAGGAAGGAAGGAAAGAGGTAGAGAAGGAAGAAAGGAGAGAAAGAGAAGGGAAAGAAAAATGGGTGAACGAAGGATAGAGCAAGGGAGAGAAAGAAAGAAAGAAAGAAAGAAAGAAAGAAAGAAAGGAGAGAAAGAGGGAGGGAAAGTTGGCCACAGCAATGCATGGCGGGTACAGCTTGTCTTATATAAAAAAAGAAGGAAATGGATACCAATTCTTGGCTCTTAAAGGGACAGCTTGGCATCTAGTATTGTGGCTAATTATGGCCAAGTTGGAAAAAATACATGAGTAGGACTAAATGAGAAACTGGAAGGCTGGATGGCCATTTGTGGGGGTGCTTTGAATGTGATTTCCCTGCTTCTTGGCTGAATGGGGTTGGACTGGATGGCCCATGGGGTCTCTTCCAACTCTAGGATTCTAGGATTAGTCTTGTTATTCAAGATCATTATCCTTTGGGGGGGGGGGGGAATAAAAGGGAGCACACTGTATAGTCACACTGCAAATAGCTTAATGGGCTGCTTTTTACAAAATTGCCCAGAGCAATGATTATTTTTTTTAAAAAACACACTGTAACCAGGAATGGCAATACCTTTTAGCTCTGGGTCCTGACCTGCTTTGACTCCTCTTGACCCTGCCCTACTTTCCCCCCCAAATGAGACCTCCGGACACTGCAGAATTTCTAAAAAGAGAGAACCCCCCAAGTCTCAAAGATACCCAGATGCCATGACCTTAAAGCACTTCTTTCCCACAGTATTGGGGTGGGAGGAGAGCTATAATTGTTCAGTGGTGCAGGAGAAGCACTTTGCACATGCCCAAGGGTGCCCAGGCAGCACACAGCTCTGTATGACTAATTAAGAAGGCTGCCAAAGAAAAGACTCATTAGAATTGACGAAGCTTATGACTGGGTTGGCTCGTGGCCCAAGGCTGAACCCTCGAGATCAAGGGAAGAGGATCTATCCTGGCGCAAAGGAAGCCCTGGGACTTTAGCATTATGTCTTCCATTGCGATAAAGACTCGATGGGCAGAGCTTGGAAAAGTTCCTGTTTTGGTCTAAAGCAGCGTTATTCAACCTGGAGGTTGAGAACCCGGGGGGGGGGGGGGGGCAACGACACAGAGGGGTCACCAAAAACCATCAGAAAACACAGTGTTTTCTGGGTATTTCAGGCTGTATGGACATGTTACAGAAGCATTCTGGAACCTCACAACCTCTGAGGATGCTTGCCATAGATGCAGGCAAAACGTCAGGAGAGAATGCTTCTGGAACATGGCCAGACAGCCTGAAAAACCCACCACAACCCAGTGATTCCAGCCATGAAAGCCTTCGACAATACAATGTTGGTCATGCGGGTTCTGTGTGGGAAGTTTGGCCCAATGCTCTAGTTGGTGGGGTTCAGAATGATTTTTTTATTGTAGCTGAACTATAATTCCCAGCAACTACAACTCCTAAATATCAAGGTCTATTTTCCCCAAACTCCACCAGTGTTCACATTTGGGCATGTTGAGCATTTGTGCCAAATTTGGTCCAGATTCATCATTGTTTGAGTCCACAGCACTCTCTGGATGTAGGTGAACTACAACTCCCAAACTCAAGGTGAATGCGCACAAAATCCTTCCAGTATTTTCTGTTGGTCATGAGAGTTCTGTGTGCCAAGTTTAGTTCAATTCCATTGTTGGTGGAGTTCAGAATGCTCTTTGATTGTAGGTGAATTATAAATCCCAGCAACTACAACTCCCAACAGTCAAGGTCTATTTTCCCCAAACTCCACCAATTGGGCATGTTGAGTATTCGTGGCAAGTTTGGTCCAGATCCAACATTGTTTGAGTCCTCAGTGCTCTCTGGATGTAGGTGAACTATAACTCCAAAACTCAAGATCAATGTCCACCAAACCCTTCCATTATTTTCTGTTGGTCTTGGGAGTCCTGTGTGCCAAGTTTGGTTCAATTCCATCATTGGTGGAGTTCAGAATGCTCTTTGATTGGAGGTGAACTATAAATTCCAGCAACTACAACTCCCAAATGACAAAATCATGCCCCTCCCCATCCCCACCTGTATTCAAATGTGGGTATATCAGGTATTTGTGCCCAATTTGGTCCAGTGAATGAAAATACATCCTGCATATCAGACATTTGCAAAATGAGAGTTATGAAGTAGCAACGAAAATAATGTGATGGTTGGGAGTCACCACAACATGAGGAACTGCATTAAGGGGTCGCGGCATTAGGAAGGTTGAGAAACTCTGGTCTCCAGTTTCCCAGCAAAACCATTAGCGTTTCACAGTTTCTAACTGGGACTCATGTAGCCAAGCCACATCCACATCTGCTTAAGATGATAAGTCCCATAAACAAAGAAGGAGACACAAGCTAAGAGAGGATGCAGCAATTTGCTTTTGCCTCAGCTTACTGGGAAGGGTGCATTTTTACCCTTTCTCTCCTTTGCCAAATGAACTGGTGTTGGCACACTGGAAATACAGCTTATTTCAAGGGCAGGGAACCTGTTTGGAACACAAAGGGCCACATTTATTTCTAAACGTTTATGGGGTCCACCTTTGATGAGTGGGGCCAAAGGTATAAGGACAGGCTCCTTCATACTAGCATGCTATAGCTCAACACTCTTGATATTTGCATTAATAACTATTTATCTGGTCAGGATCTGGCCATAATTAAGTGATTTGGGTACAAACAGGACAAAAAAGCAAAAAGGACTATGGGTTTGAGTTGAGGGTTGTGAATGTTCATTATCCCTGCAGCATAGATGTGGGGGCATGAGACCCTCCAGAGCAGGTTTGGGCAAACCCAGGTCTGGGGGTGGATGCGGCCCCTTGGGTCTTTTCTCAGCCCCTCCTCTCTATCACCATCCTATCCTTCCTTCTCTCTTTCCTTCCTCCTTCCACCCTTACCTCCCTTCTTTACCTCCCTCTTTCACCTTCCTTCCTTCCCTTCCACCCTTTCATCCTTTCTTCCTTCTCTTTTTCCTCTTTCCTTTCCTCCTTCCTCTCCCTCCTTCCTTCCTTCCATCTGTCTTTCCTTCCTTCTCCCTTCCCTCCCTCTCTCCCTCTTTCTCCTTCCATCCTTCCTTTCCACCCTTCCACCCTTTCTTCCTTCTCTTTTTCCTCCTTCCTTTCCTCCTTCCTCTCCCTCCTTCCTTCCTTCCATCCGTCTTTCCTTCCTTCTCCCTTCCCTCCCTCTCTTCCTCTTTCTCCTTCCATCCTTCCTTTCCACCTTTTCATCCTTTCTTCCTTCTCTTTTTCCTCCTTCCTTTCCTCCTTCCTCTCCCTCCTTCCTTCCTTCCATCGTCTTTCCTTCCTTCTCCCTTCCCTCCCTCTCTCCCTCTTTCTCCTTCCTTCCATCCTTCCTTTCCACCCTTTCATCCTTTCTTCCTTCTCTTTTTCCTCCCTCCTTTCCTCCTTCCTCTCCCTCCCTCCTTCCTTCCATCCGTCTTTCCTTCCTTCTCCCTTCCCTCCCTCTCTCCCTCTTTCTCCTTCCATCCTTCCTTTCCACCTTTTCATCCTTTCTTCCTTCTCTTTTTCCTCCTTCCTTTCCTCCTTCCTCTCCCTCCTTCCTTCCATCCGTCTTTCCTTCCTTCTCCCTTCCCTCCCTCTCTCCCTCTTTCTCCTTCCATCCTTCCTTTCAACCCTTTCACCCTTCTTCCTTCTCTTTTTCCTCCTTCCTTTCCTCCTTCCTCTCCCTCCTTCCTTCCATCCGTCTTTCCTTCCTTCTCCCTTCCCTCTCTCTCTCCCTCTTTCTCCTTTCATCCTTCCTTTCCACCCTTTCATCCTTTCCTCCTTCCTTTCCTCCTTCCTCTCCCTCCTTCCTTCCATCCGTCTTCCCTTCCTTCTCCCTTCCCTCCCTCTCTCCCTCTTTCTCCTTCCATCCTTCCTTTCAACCCTTTCATCCTTTCTTCCTTCTCTTTTTCCTCCTTCCTTTCCTCCTTCCTCTCCCTCCTTCCTTCCATCCGTCTTTCCTTCCTTCTCCCTTCCCTCTCTCTCTCCCTCTTTCTCCTTCCATCCTTCCTTTCCACCCTTTCATCCTTTCTTCCTTTTCATTTTCCTTCCTTTCCTCCTTCCTCTCCTTCCTTCCTTCCATCCGTCTTTCCTTCCTTCTCCCTTCCCTCCCTCTCTCCCTCTTTCTCCTTCCATCCTTCCTTTCCACCCTTTCATCCTTTCTTCCTTCTCTTTTTCCTCCTTCCTTTCCTCCTTCCTTCCTTCCATCCGTCTTTCCTTCCTTCTCCCTTCCCTCCCTCTCTCCCTCTTTCTCCTTCCATCTTTCCCTTCCACCCTTTCATCCTTTCTTCCTTCTCTTTTTCCTCCTTCCTTTCCTCCTTCCTCTCCCTCCTTCCTTCCTTCCATCCGTCTTTCCTTCCTTCTCCCTTCCCTCCCTCTCTCCCTCTTTCTCCTTCCATTCTTCCTTTCCAACCTTTCATCCTTTCTTCCTTCTCTTTTTCCTCCTTCCTTTCCTCCTCTCTCTCCCTCCCTCCTTCCTTCCTTCCTTCCATCCGTCTTTCCTTCCTTCTCCCTTCCCTCCCTCTCTCCCTCTTTCTCCTTCCATCCTTCCATCCCACCCTTTCATCCTTTCTTCTTTTTCTTTTTCCTTCCTTTCCTCCTTCCTCTCCTTCCTTCCTTCCATCCGTCTTTCCTTCCTTCTCCCTTCCCTCCCTCTCTCCCTCTTTCTCCTTCCATCCTTCCTTTCCACCCTTTCACCCTTTCTTCCTGGAGAGTGTCATAGGAGGCTTGGAGTGTTATGGAGTCTCTTTCTCTGGAGGCTTTTCCTTGGAGGCTGTCTATTGGGGGTGCTTTGATTGTGCCTTCTTGCATTGCACAGGGTTGGACTGGATGGCCCTTGGGGGCTCTTCCAGCTTTAGAATTCTACATCAGGAATAGGCAGTATGGAGTCTCATGAATACACTTTTTCTCTCCCGTCCACCATCTCATCCTGACCAAGGCCAACCCTTTTAGGATCCAAATGTTTCCTGTCTTTCCTTCACTTTCTGCCTCTGAAAGAGAAGAGGAGGGGAGGAAAGGGCAGGGAGGGGGCTTGGGGAGAACCCCCTCCCTTCCAGCCCGGCCACCCCGCTCCAGCCCTCCATGTGGGCTCAGAGTTAGAATGCTTGCCCATGCTTGCTCCAGTTCAGCTTGGATTCCCAGCATCCCCAGCCAATATCACCAATGGCCATGCCTTGGGTCCTAGGTCTGAAATATCAAGCCTACTGTATTTCCCAAGTGAACACAAAGCTGGAACGAGCTCTGAAACTGAGCAGAAAGGCACACAGGCAATAAAACATGATTTTGGCCAAGGGATGGTCCAAGTCCCAGCACTGCTTTTAGTCCAACCTCTCACAGAAGTGGCCGAGATAAATATTATGACCCCAAAGTGATCGGAGCTGAAGTCTAGCAACATCTGCGAAACCCACCCGCCCTCCATCCTTACATAATTCCCAATGCCTATTATGCACAGTACTCTGCAAACAGAGCTCTTGCTCATCTGCAGGAGGGATGGCCCACCCTGGCAATGCCTTGCATGCTAACCGCTCCACAGGGGCAGCGATCAGGGAGAAGAGCATAACGTATGCACAGATGCCAAGGGGATGCGGGTTGGGTTTCCTGGAATTTCACTGCCATTTGTCTCCAGCTGCTGACAGAGGAGAGGGCTGGAAATATTCATGAATGCTAATGGCAAGGCCTGAAATTCAGACGTTCCCCCGCCTTCCGACTTGAATCCAAGCAGTGGGAAATCTGCTCCACGGCTGCTTATGGGCAGATGGGTGGGAATGTTTGTTTCTCTCTGAGCATATTTGCTCCCAGGCGGATGAAATCTATTGGGGCTGTATGCTGACGGAGATGGAGCCCAAACTCAATGTGTATTCCCTTCCTAACACACACTGGCTCTCTCTCTTACACACATACGATGAATACTTGTCTATAAAAGATAAAGGTTTTTCCTGTACATTAAGGCAATCATCTCCATTTCTAACCTGAAGAGCCGGCGTTGTCCACAGACACCTCCAAGGTCATGTGGCCACCATGACTGCATGGAGGACTGGTGCCTTCCTGCCAAAGCAGTACCTATCGATGTATTCACATTTGCATGTTTTTGAACTGCTAGGTTGGCAGAAGCTGGGGCTAACAGTGGGAGCTAACCCTGCTCCCCAGATTTGAACTGTCAACTTTCAATCAGCAAGTTCAGCAGCTCAGCAGTTTAACCTGCTGTGCTACTGGAGGTCCTGATCAGGAAGTAACTCTTAGAAAATACCATAATCGAAGAGCCGGCATTGTCCATAGACACCACCAAGGTCATGTGGCCAGCATGACTGCTACCTTCCCGCAGGAGCGGTAACTATTGATCTACTCACTTTTGCATGTTTTTGAACTGCTAGGTTGACAGAAGCTAGGGCTAACAGCGGGAGCTCACCCTGCTCCCTGGATTCAAACCACTGACCTTTTGGTCAGCAAGTTCAACAGCTCAGCGGTTTAACCTGTTGCACCACCGGAGCTCCTGATCAGGAAGTAACTCTTAGATAATGCAAAATCGAAGAGCCGGCATCGTCCATAGACACCGCCAAGGTTATGTGGCTGGCACGACTGCATGAAATACTGTTACTTTACCTTCATTACTTTCACTACGGTGGCTCCAAGCATCTACATCACCCCAATAAGAATGACCATCAACATATGCATAGGTCATAACAATATGCATCATTTTCTCCTTTAACGTTTCCTGGACTTCTACCCTCATATCTACAGTACCTTCAATTGCACACTATTAACATTGCCATCTTATTTATTTATTTTGAATATTTGTACTCCACCCTTCTCAACCCCCTGGGGGGGGGGGGGACACTCAGGACGGATTCCAATTTGATGCCTCAATAGTAAAAACAAACAGTCAACAATTATACATAGTTAAAAACATTAAAACAATGCAATTAAAATCTGCTAGGAATTATCACTCTGGTGGCCATTTTTAGCCAAAAACTGTGGTTGAATGCTCCCTCAACTTATCCATAATCCATTTCCAAGCCATTGACAACATTATTATTGTCATTATCCGCTTAATTGCCCAAAGGCCTGGTCCCACATCCATGTTTTTAACTTGGGGAGGGATAAAGATGACCTAATTTCCTCGGGGAGTGAATTCCACAGGCAGGGAGCCACCACCAAGAAGGCCCCGTCCCTTGTCCCTGCCAAGCACGTTTGCGACAGAGACGGGGCCGAGAGCAGGGCCTCCCCAGAAGAGCTTAAACTCCGAGGTGGGATGTAGGAGGAGATACATTCGGACAGGTACGCTGGACCGGAGCCGTATAGGCATTACTGGCCACCTACTTATACTTATGCATTAGTGTCCACCTACTTATGCAGTTGAGTTGGGCCTGAAAGTAAAACAACATACCACATCTATCATGTCAGCTAGAAAACCAACAGTTAGGGCAGGTGAACTGACTGTTTTTCCATCTCGCCTCTGAATTTCAGGAAGCAGAGAATTGAAATGCCATAAAAATACAAATCAACCCCTGGAGCGGAGACTGCACTGGATTGAACCTTGTACCTGCAAAGCACCATTTTCCCCCTCTTTGATGCCTCTTATCTCAAGCAGGTTGGCAGGCTCCTGCAGATGCTCAAATGAGGAATGACAGCACGGACCCGTGCGCGCTTCCCTCTCCAAAGCGCCAAGCCCCCCCGGAGTCTTAAGAACTTCACAAACATTTATTTTGCATTGACAACAGGTTCCAAAGCACCCTTGGCAAAGCAAAACGGCCCAGTGGTGAGGGCATCCACAGGGAGAAAAAGATGTCGTTTGAGAGTAAAGAATCAGAAAATTGAGATATATAAGGCACTCTGTGTTATTCATTGCAGACCGAACTTCTGAGGGCAATTTGTTATCAGGGATCTTCAGCCTGGGGTGGGTCAGGACACGGTCCAGGGTGACTCCCAGGTATTTGGGTGCGCTGCAATGCTCCAGTGGGATTCCTTCCCAGGTCATCCTCAAAGCTTGGGATGCTTGTCTGTTCTTAAGGTGAAAGGCACATGTCTGTGTTTTAGATGGGTTAGGGATCAGCTGGTTTCCCCTGTAGTATGCGGTAAGGGCACCTAGAGATTCGGAGACCATTGCAGCACACCCAAATACCTGGGAGTCACCCTGGACCGTGCCCTGACCTACAAGAAGCACTGCCTGAGTATCAAGCAAAAAGTGGGCGCTAGAAAAAATATCATACGAAAGCTGACTGGCACAACCTGGGGATCACGACCAGACACAGTGAAGACATCTGCCCTTGTGCTATGCTACTCTGCTGCTGAGTATGCATGCCCAGTGTGGAACACATCTCACCACAGTAAAACAGTGGATGTGGCTCTTAATGAGACATGCCGCATTATCATGGGGTGTCTGTGCCATACACCACTAGAGAAATTACACTGTTTAATCGGTATTGCACCACCTGACATCCGCTGGGAAGTAGCAGCCAATATTGAAAGGACCAAGTCAGAGACATCTCCAGCTCATCCCTTGTTTGGGTATCAGCCAGCACATCAATGACTTAAATCACGAAATAGTTTTCTAAGATCTACAGAGACACGCACTGGAACACCTCAGCAAGCGAGAGTCCAAAAGTGGCAGGCTCAAACCCAGAACCTCAACCAATGGCTGACACCAAATGAGAGACTCCCCCCTGGGCACACAGAAGACTGGGTACACAGAAAACTGGGCGACTTGGAAGGTGCTGAACAGACTTCCAACAGAAGTTGACCATCAAATCAGTTTGGAGGACCAAGAAAATGGCCCCCACACATTCTAAGAGGTGTCCTCTCTAAGGCAGAAGCACAAATGTAGAAGGACGACTGTATTGATCTCAGTGAACTTGGGGCGCATCTACACCAGAGTTTCCCAACCTGGGGGTCAAAACACCTGGGGGGGACACAAAGGGGGTGTCAGAAGGGTAGCCAAAGACCACCAGAAAACACAGTATTTTCCATTGGTCATGGGGGTTCTGTGTGGGAAGTTTGCCCCAATTCTGTCATTGGTGGGTTCAGAATGCTCTTTGATTGCAAGTGAACTATAAATCCCAGCAACTACAACTCCCAAATGTCAATGTCAATTTTCCCCAAACTCCACCAGTGTTCACAATTGGGCATATTGAGTATTTGTTCCAAGTCTGGTCCAGAGCCATTGTTTGAGTCCACAGTGCTCTCTGGATGTAGGTGAACTACAACTCCAAAACTGAAGGTCAAGCCTACCAAACCCAGTATTTTCTGTTGGTCATGAGAGTTCTGTGTGTGAAGTTTGGTTCAGTTCCATCCTTGGTGGCATTCAGAATGCTCTTTGATTGTAGGTGAACTATAAATCCCAGCAACTACAACTCCCAAATGTAATGGTCTTCGCATTTGGGCAGATGTGAGTATTCGTGCCAAGTTTGGTCCAGATCCATCATTGTTTGAGTCCACAGTGCTCTCTAGATGTAGATGAACGACAACTCCAAAACTCAAGGTCAATGCCCACCAAACCCTCCCAGTGTTTTCTTGTGGTCATGGGAGTTCTGTGTGCCAAGTTTGGTTCAATTCCATTGTTGGTGGAGTTCAGAATGCTCTTTGATTGTAGGTGAACTATAAATCCCAACACCTACAACTTCCAAATGACACAATCAATCCTCCCCAACCCCACCAAATTTGGGCGTATTAAGTATTTGTGCCAAACTTGATCCAGTGAATGAAAATCCATCCTGCCTATCAGATATTTACATTACTATTCACAACAGTAGCAAAATGACATTTATGGAGTAGCAACAAAAATAGTGTTATGGTTGGGGGTCACCACAACATGAGGAACTGTATTAAGGGTTGCGGCATTAGGAAGGTTGAGAAACACTGTTCTAGGACTTCCAACCCTAGTCGATTGCTGTGCAAACTACTGGGTAGCCATTGTGGACTCTTCCAACTCCATGATTCTATGGCTGGATGATAACTTCCAACAGAATCATAGAATCCTAGAGTTGGAAAAGAACTTGTGGGGCATCCAGTCCAACCCCAATCTGCCAAGAAGTGGGAAAATTGCATTCAAAGCACCCCCGGCAGATGGTCATCCAGCCTCTGTTTCAAAGCCTCCAAAGGAGGAGCCTCCACTCCTGGGGCAGAGAGTTCCACTGCTGAACAGCTCTCACAGTCAGGAAGTTCTTCCTAATGTTCAGGTGGAATCTCTACCTGATCATTAGGAAGCTGACCACAGAATCAGTTTGGAGGACCTAGAAAATGCCCTCCAAACATTCTAAGAGGTCTCCTGTCTAAGGTATTTTCTCAATTCTCCAGTGAAACTCTGTGATACGTTTCTGCCAGCGGTTGACCAGGATGGGTCCTTGTATATATCCATGGATGGGCTGGAAAATAACAATTGTAATTACTGATACTGGCAAGAAACACACAAAAAACAGCAAAACAACAGAGGGAAAACAAGCAGGGACATCTAATCACCTCTCAACAAAAGATTGCTCCAGACACTGCCAGGCTATCAAATGCTAATCAAGGTAGTCAGTTGAAACATTATTATTATTATTATTATTATTATTATTATTATTATTAACTTTACTTGTACCCCGCTAACATCTCCCGCAGGACTCGATGCGGCTTACAAAGGCCAAGGTCTCAATAAAAACAACAGCATAACAATATACATAACATTTCATGCAAATCAAAATGTTAAGCAATAACAGTAAACAACAAGACAATACACCATAACATGATAAAACGAGGGCTGGGCCAAATGTAATGGGTACAGATTAAAAAGTGCTGAGTATAACAAGTGAAAAAAGGGTAAGTGCAATGTGCAGACAGTCTTAAATCTTTACTAAAGTGCTTCTTGGACATATTGCTGGAGTTTCCTATTCTGGAAAGGCACACCGGAACAGCCAGGTCTTCAAACTCTTCCTAAAGACTGCCAGTGTAGGGGCTTGTCTGATGTCCTTGGGGAGGGTATTCCAAAGTCGGGGGCTACCACAGAAAAGGCCCTGTCCCTCGTCCCCACCAGACGCGCCTGCGACGCAGGTGGGATCGCGAGCAGGGCCTCTCCAGATGAGACATTCACACCGAGCTCCAGCAGACAAGAATCCTTTGTCCCACCCTGGTCTTTCCACAGATATATAAACCCCTTTTCCTAGTTCCAACAGACCTCACAACCTCTAAGGATGCTTGCCATAGATGCAGGCGAAACGTCAGGAGAGAATGCCTCTAGAACATGGCCATATAGCCTGAAAAAAACCTACAACAACCCAAACAGCACAGAGTTCTTTTTCAAATTGCAATCACGATGATAATTATTTACTCTTGGAATTGTACATGTGATTACTTCTGCAAAGTAATCTGAAATAATTGCATCTTGTATTGTCGAAAGCTTTCATGGCCGGAATCACTGGGTTGTTGTAGGTTTTTTCGTGCTATATGGCCATGGTCTAGAGCAGTGTTTCTCAACCTGGGGGTCAGGACCCCTGAGGGGGTCACGAAGGGATGTCAGAGGGGTCGCCAATGACCATCAGAAAACACAGTATTTTCTGATGGTCATGGGGATTCTATATGGGAAATTTGAGCCAATTCTATCATTGCTGGAGTTCAGAATGTTCTTTGATTGTAATGAACTATAAATCCCAACAACTACAATCCCAAAAGTCAAGGTCTATTTTCGCCAGGCTCCACCAGTGTTAACATTTGCGCATATTGAGTATTTGTGCCAAGTTTGGTCGAGATCCACCATTGCGTGAGTCCACAGTGCTCTCTGGATATAGGTGAACTACAACTCCCAAACTCAAGGTCAATACCCACCAAATCCTTCCAATGTTTTCCGTTGGTCATGGGAGTTCTGTATGGCAAATTAGGTTCAAATCCATCGTTGGTGGAGTTCAGAATGCTATTTGATTATAGGTGAACTATAAATCCCAGCAACTACAACTCCAAAATTACAAAATCAATCCTCCCCCAACCCCACTAGCATTTACATGTGGATGCATTGGGTATTTGTGCCCAGTTTGGTCCAGTGAATGAAACTGCATATCTGATATTTACATTATGATTTATAACAGTAGTGAAATGACTGTTATGAAGTAGCAACAAAAACAATGTTATGGTTGGGGGTCACCACAACATGAGGGACTGTATTAAGGGGTCACGGCATTAGGAAGGTTGAGAACCACTGGTCTAGAGGCATTCTCTCCTGACGTTTCGCCTGCATCTATGGCAAGCATCCTCAGTACCTCACTACCTCTGAGGATGCTTGCCACAGATGCAGGCGAAACGTCAGGAGAAAATGCCTCTAGACCATGGCCATATAGCCCGAAAAAACCTACAACAACCCAATTTGCATCTTATTCCTGCAGCGGTGCCCTCAAGGGATTCCAGGTGAGCCTTTAAAAGAGGCAAGGCCCACCTGAGATGCAGGAGGCTTGTTATTAAAGGGCTGACTCAATCCAGGTAGCCTTGCTTTTGATAAGGCAATCTGCTTGTTAATAGCAAGCAGTTGCTCGACCAATGGACCGCCGCCGGGGGAGGTCTTTAAGCCGGCCGCTTAATGCCCCCCTCCCCTTTTCTTTCCCTGTTACCATCCTTCCCGCATCCTGATTGGCTCCTTCGGCCACAGACTTGTTGAAAGTAGCACAGCTCTGCTGAAAATATCTTCCATTGGATTGGACACATATTCCCCGCAGACTTAATTGAATGGTGGAGCTCCAAATCACCAAGTGTCCTCATTCCAACTAGCTGCTGCTCAAGCTCCAGCAAGGCTGGAAGTAAATATTAGTTTGGTGATGCATTATTCCTCGCCACGGCCTCCCGAAGGGAACAGAATGCTTTCCCCTCTTGTTTGGCTGAATATCCTCATGTCGACAGGCCGGAGAAATACATTTCTCTGCAGTGAATCCAGAGAGACATCGAACGTGACACCGTGGAAGGCCTCTGTTGATGCCCGGCTCACACATCGCCGGCTTGGTTAAGCATCACGCTCCCGCATTTACATTCATGGGGGTCAGGGCCAAAGGGAAACAGTGGGAACAGAGCTAATGAATAATGCTTTTCAAATAACCTTACAAAACACGTCTTTAATCGCTAAGTTAGTGGTTCTCCACCTTCCTATTGCCCCGACCCCTTAATACGGTTGCTCATGTTGTGGTGACCCCCCAACCATAACATTATTTTCCTTGCTACCTTCTTGGTGTTGCCGCAAGAAGGTCCTCCACTCTGCATGTGGCAGAGCTTAGGTTGCATTGCAGCAGGTGGTCAGTGGTTGGCTCTTCTCCACACTCGCATGTCGTGGATTCCACTTTGTGGCCCCATTTCTTGAGGTTGGCTCTGCATCTCGTGGTGCCAGAGCGCAGTCTGTTCAGCGCCTTCCAAGTCGCCCAGTCTTCTGTGTGCCCAGGGGGGAGTCTCTCATCTGGTATCACCCACGGATTGAGGTGCTGGGTTTGAGCCTGCCACTTTTGGACTCTCGCTTGCTGGGGTGTTCCAGCGAGTGTCTCTGTAGATCTAAGAAAACTATTTCTTGATTTAAGTCGTTGACGTACTGGCTGATACCCAAACAAGGGATGAGCTGGAGATGTCACTGCCTTGGACCTTTCACTATTGGCTGCTACTTCCTGGCAGATGTCAGGTGGTGCAATACCAGCTAAGCAGTGTAGTTTCTCCAGTGGTGTAGGGCGCAGACACCCCGTGATAATGCGGTATGTCTCATTAAGAGCCACATCCACTGTTTTAGCGTGGTGAGATGTGTTCCACACAGGGCATGCATACTCAGCAGCAGAGTAGCACAGCGCAAGGGCAGATGTCTTCACTGTATCTGGTTGTGATCCCCAGGTTGTGCCAGTCAGCTTTCGTATGATATTGTTTCTAGCACCCACTTTTTGTTTGATGTTCAGGCAGTGCTTCATAACTGTAACTTTGCTATTGTTATTATTATTATTATTATTATTATTATTATTATTATTATTTACAGCTTTTATACTCAGCCCTTCTCACCCCGCAGAGGACTCAGGGCGGATTACAGTGTACACATATATGGCAAACATTCAATGCCAATTTTGACGTACAACATATGCAAGATATACACAGAGGCTATTTAACTTTTTCTGGCCGCCAGGGGAGCTGTCGCTTTCATTGTCCATCTGCGACACTGATGAAGTACTTCCGCATTCCTCGCATGCTTCCCCGCTGGAGTTCTTCTTTATGGCCTCATAAATTAGTTAATTTTAGCCTCCCCACACTTTTAAGGTGGTACCTTATTTTCCTACTTGATAGATGCAACTGTCTTTTGGGTTGCAAAGGTCGACAACGGGCTACACAATTAGTTGGAAGCCCACTCCAACCTGGGCTGGCTTCGAACTCATGACCTTTTGGTCAGAGAGATCTTAATGCAGCTGACACTCAGCCAGATGCGCCACAATCCCAGTGTTATATAAATATTTTTGTTGTCCATTCGTTCAGTCGTTTCCGACTCTTCGTGACCTCCTGGACCAGCCCACACCAGAGCTCCCAGTCAGCTGTTACCACCCACAGCTTCTTCAAGGTCAATCCAGTCACTTCAAGGATGCCATCCATCCATCTTGCCCTTGGTCAGCCCCTCTTCCTTTTTCCTTCCATTTTCCCCAGCATCATCATCTTCTCTAGGTGAACTCCTGGACCAGTCCATGCCAGAGCTCCCTGTCAGCCGTCACCACCCCCAGCTCCTTCAAGGTCAATCCAGTCACTTCAAGGATGCCATCCATCCATCTTGCCCTTGGCCGGTTCCTCTTCCTTTTTCCTTCCACTTTCCCCAGCATCATTGTTTTCTCTAGGCAAACTCCTGGACCACCCCACACCAGAGCTCCCTGTCAGCCACCCCCACCCCCTGCTCCTTCGAGGTCAATCCAGTCATTTCAAGGATGCCATCCATCCATCCATCTTGCCCTTGGTCGGCTCCTCTTCCTTTTTCCTTCCATTTTCCCCAGCATCATTGTCTTCTCTAGGTGACCTCCTGGACCAGCCCACGCCAGAGTTCCCTGTCGGCCGTCACCATCCCCAGCTCCTTCAAGGTCAATCCAGTCACTTCAAGGATGCAATCCATCCATCCATCTTGCCCTTGGTCAGCCCCTCTTCCTTTTTCCTTCCATTTTCCCCAGCATCATTGTCTTCTCTAGGTGACAACGCCAGCTCTTCGATTATTGCATTTTCTAAAAATTACTTCCTGATCAGGTGCTCCAGTGGCACAGAAGGTTAAACCACTGAGCTGCTGAACTTGCTGACCAAAAGGTAACCAGTTCAAATCCGGGGAGCAGGGTGAGCTCCTGCTGTGAGCCCCAGCTTCTGCCAATGTAGCATTTCAAAAACATGCAAATGTGAATAGATCAATAGGTACCGCTTCTGCGGGAAGGTAACAGCACTCCATGCAGTCATGATGGACACATGACCTTGGTGGTGTCCACGGACAACGCCAGCTCTTCGATTATTGCATTTTCTGAAAGTTACTTCCTGATCAGGAGCTCCAGTGGCACAGCAGGTTAAACCGCTGAGCTGCTGAACTTGCTGACCAAAAGGTCAGTGGTTTGAATCCGTAGAGTGCGGTGAGCTCCCGCTGTCAGCCTCAGCTTCTGCCAACTTAGTAGTTCAAAAACATGCAAATGTGAATAGATCAATAGGTACCGCTTCTGCGGGAAGGTAACAGCACTCCATGCAGTCATGATGCACACATGACCTTGAAGGCGTCCATGGACAACGCCGGCTCTATAAATGGAGATGAGCACCACTCCCCAGAGTTGGACACATCTGGACTTAATGTCAGGGGAAACCTTTACCTTTGCTTGCAATATTTATATGTTTTAATTCTTCTGTAACCTGCCATGAGTCATGAGGAGAGGCGGGTAATAATAATTATAATAATAATAATTATTATTATTATTTTACTGACACAAAAGCACAGCAAATTATTATTATTATTATTATTATTATTATTATTATTATTATATTTGCAGAAATAACCCAAGAAATGATGGTGCCCTTTTGCTGGATCTCAATGCTAATGCCAGGGTTGGAGGTCCATCTTCCCTCCTGGGATTCCCACCCAACTCTGATGTCCCTTAAATATATTTTTTGGGAGATGGAAGGCTGCAGAAATTTCAGTTTTTCCAGGGTTGGATTCCATATATTGGACCTTTGCCATGATGCCTGGGAAGCTTCCTTTGAGGCCCCAAATTAAAAAAAGGAGCGAGCTTTGCTTATTCATGACTGTTTTGCATTGGAAAGCCGGTAAATACACCGGCTGCTTAGAGACGCCCACAAAAAGCATTCTGCAGTCAGTCTCTCTGATCTTTAGCCTCCAAAAGATTTCCAAAAATATATTCCAAAGCACTGAAATCCGCCGGGATTTGATTTAATTAGTTTGAAGCGGCCCCACTGGACCAGCGTTGGGTTTGCCGCTGCTATTATTTTTCGGTCTACAAGAAGAATATGTTTTCGGAAATGGCACCTTTTCCAAAGGAAAAGAACAACGTGGTTAATTTTCTGGAAAACATTACATAACGGCTGGAATCCCACCAGTGACATTTGCTGGTGTTAACACTTGGTTATGCAGGAAGATATACGGGAGAATATTGCACAAGGAGGTCGCATGTATCTCCTTACACAATCCAGGTAGCCTTGGATTTGCAACACTCCTGAAGAAATAGGAGTCTTCCCTACTGGGGGTCAGCTTCTCTGGCCCCAGAGGCTGGATGGCCATCTGTCAGGGGTGATTTGAATGCAATATTCCTGCTTCTTGGCAGAATGGGGTTGGACTGGATGGCCCATGAGGTCTCTTCCAACTCTTTGATTCTATGATTCTATGAGGAGCGGCTTAAAGAGCTGGGCATGTTTAGCCTTCAGTAGAGAAGACTGAGAGGAAACATGATGGTCATGTATTAAGTATATGAGAGGAAGTCCTAGGGAGGAGGGAGCAAGCTTGTTTTCTGCTGCCCTGGAGACTAGGACACAATGGAGCAATGGCTTCAAACTACAAGAAAGGAGATTCCACCTGAACATGAGGAAGAACTTCCTGACTGTGAGAGCCATTCAGCAGTGGAACTCTCTGCCCCGGAGTGTGGTGGAGGCTCCTTCTTTGGAAGCTTTTAAACAGAGGCTGGATGGCCATCTGTCGGGGATGCTTTGAATGCAAGTTTACCTGCTTCTTGGCAGAATGGGGTTGGACCGGATGGCCCATGAGGTCTCTTCCAACTCTATGATTCTATTGCGGGGAGGATTGATTTTGTCATTTGGGAGTTGTAGTTGCTGGGATTTATAGTTCACCTGCAATCAAAGAGCATTCTGAACCCCACCAACGATGGAATTGAACCAAACTTGGCACACAGAACTCCCATGACGAAGAGAAAATACTGGAAGGGTTTGGTGGGCATTGACCTTGAGTTTTGGAGTTGTAGTTCACCTTCATCCAGAGAGCACTGAGGACTCAAACAATGATGGATCTGGGACAAACTTGGCACAAATCCTCAATATGCTCAAATGTGAACACTGATGGACTTTGGGGAAAATAGACCTTGACATATGCGAATTGTAGTTGCTGGGATTTATAGTTCAGCTACAATCAAAGAGCATTCTGAACCCCACCAATGATGGAATTGAGCCAAACTTGGCACATAGAACTCCCATGACCAACAGAAAATACTGGAAGGGTTTGGTGGGCATTGACCTTGAGTTTGGGAGTTGTAGTTCACCTTCATCCAGAGACCACTATGGACTCAAACAATGATAGATCTGGACAAAACATGGCACAAATCCTCAATATGCTCAAATGTGAACACTGGTGGAGTTTGGGGAAAATAGATCTTGACATGTGTGAGTTGTAGTTGCTGGGATTTATAGTTCACCTACAATCAAAGAGCATTCTGAACCCCACCAATGACAGAATTGGGCCAAACTTCCCACACAGAACCTCCATGACCAACAGAAAATATTACATTTTCTGATGGTCTTTGATAACCCCTCTGACACCCCCTCACAATCCCCAGGGGTCCTGACCCCCAGACTGAGAAACACTGATTTTTGTTGAGAAGTGTTAGCTGGACCTGATTGATTCTGGCTGCTTTTTTAGTGTTGCTCTTTATTTACTGTCCTGATTTTAGAGTATTTTTAAAATACTGGTAGCCAGATTTTGTTCATTTTCATGGTATTTTCCTTTCTGTTGAAATTGTCCCACTTTGGACATTCCACAGATATATAAGAACCACTTATAATCAAGGTGGCCAATTGCAACATTCACATTTTCCTCAAGCAGACAAGAGTTCTTTTTCCCACCCTGGACATCATTCCACAGATATATAAATCCCACTTGCCTAGTTTCCAACAGAACTCACAACCTCTGAGGATGCCTGCCATAGATGTGGGCAAAATGTCACAATCAGGGCCAGCTAACACCTCCCAACAAAGGCTCCTCCCAGACTGCAACCAGCCAGGCTTTGAAGCTGCAAGGCCATTCAATCCTAATCAAGGTAGCCTAATCAATTGCAACAATTAATTGCCTGGCTGGCCGATGCCTGGGGATAACAGGGGGATTCCAGACAAGAATCAATCAGGGCCAGCTAACATCTCCCAACAAAGGATCGTTCCAGGCAGCAACCAGCCAAGCCTTGAAACTACAAGGCCATTTAATGCGAATCCAGGTGGCCAATGGCAACATTCACACTTGCCTCAAGCGGACAAGACATCCTGGACATCATTCTACAGATAGATAAACTTCAATTACAGCCAGGCTTTGAAGCTGCAAGGCCATTCAATGCTAATGAAGGTGGCCAATGGCAACATTCACACTTGCCTGAAGTAGATAAGAGTTCTCTCTCCCACCCTGGACATCATTTCACAGATATATAAACTTCAATTACAGCCAGGCTTTGAAGCTGCAAGGCCATTCAATGCTAATGACGATGGCCAATGGCAACATTCACACTTGCCTCAAGCAGACAAGAGTTCTTTCTCCCACCCTGGACATCCTTCCACTGATATATAAACTTCACTTGCAGACAGACTTTGGAGCTGCAAGGCCATTCAGTGGTAATCAAGGTAGCCAATGGCAACATTCACACTTGCCTCAAGCAGACAAGAGTTCTTTTTCCCACCCTGGACATCATTCCACAGATATATAAAATTAAATTGTAGCCAGACTTTGAAGCTGCAAGGCCATTCAGTGCTAATGAAGATGGCCAATGGCAACATTCACACTTGCCTCAAAAGGACAAGAGTTCTTTCTCCCACCCTGGACATCATTCCAACAGACCTCACAACTTTTGAGGATGCCTGTCATAGATGTGGGTGAAATGTCAGGAGAGAATGCTTCTTGAACTTGGCCAGACAGCCCGAAAAACTCACAGCGACCCAGAAGTAATTCCCTTTCCCTGCAGAAATATTGACGAAGGTACCTGGGCCAATTGGCACTTCCAAAAAATTTCAGCCCCATGGCCCTAGAGAGACAAAATAGCTTGTGTGGTCCATAAAATTAGAGGGGGCCACAACGTAACCCCCCAATTTTAGGTCAGGGTGCCTATGGCATCCCCCCACTCTCCTGAAAGTAAACAACTTACCTTCTCCTGATACTGTCGGCGTGAGGAGTCCAGGGACTGGATGAGGGCCGTGGCATGGCCGATGAACATGGCATAGCAGGTGGCCCCCACGATCATGCTCAGCATGGTGAGCCATACGTCGGACATGCCCTTGGGGGCTTGCTGTCCGTAGCCGATGCACAGCATGTGGCTCATGGCCTTGAACAGGGCATAGGAATACTGCTTCCCCCAGGAGTCATTCTAAAGAGACAGACAGACATGAGTTACAAGACACAAGATGGACAAAGCCTGGGAGAGTTCGGAGAGGCAGGACTTTCACCGCACAGAAGGTTGTGGGGTTCGGTGTGCTTGGTGCTCCCCATCCCATGTACCGGCCTGTGGCTAAAGGCTCAACCATTTTTTGCAGCTTTAGTCGGTACAAATAAACTGAAAGTGGTGCCCAGAGCCAGCATCTGGAATCTAGAGGTTGTGACATCATGACACAACTGCTCTGCCCCATTCTACTTTTCTCCTGGTGCTTTCTATTCCCCAAAAGGCAATTGCCTAGGAAAGGAGATTCCATCTGAACATGAGGAAGAACTTCCTGACTGTGAGAGACGTTCAGAAGTGGAACTCTCTGCCCCAGAGTGAAGTGGAGGCTCCTTCTTTGAAGGCTTTGAAATAGAGGCTGGTTGGCCATCTGTCAGGGGTGCTTTGAATGCAATTTTCCTGCTTCTTGGCAGAATGGAGTTGGACTGGATGGCCCAGGAGGTCTCTTCCAACTCTAGGATTCTATGATTCAATAACATGAGAGCTGTTCAGCAGTGGAACTCTTTGCTTCAGAATGTGGTGGTGGCTCCTTCTTTGGAGGCTTTGAAACAGAGGCTGGATGGCCATCTGTCGGGGGTGCTTAGAATACAATTGTCCTGCTTCTTCGCAGAATGGGATTGGACTGGATGGCCCATGAGGTCTCTTCCAACTTTATGATTCTATGTCTGCGAGAACTGTTCAGCAGTGGAACTCTCAAATAATGGATTAAGCTTGCATGCTTTTGGATCTGTATTACCTTCTTGTGCAAGGTCCTCCCCATTGTAAGCATTGCGACCTATAGAGCAGGCATGGGCAAACTTTCTAACTTGGGGTCTGCATGCTAGCACTCTCTGCCAAGAGAACTGGCTGCTTGGGAAAGGAAGGAAGGAAGGAAAGGAGGAAGGAAAGAGAGAATGAAGGAAGGACAAAAGGATAGCAGGGAAGGATTGAAGCAGAAAGCAGGAGGTAAGTAAGAGAGGGAGGGAGTTAAGGAGGAAGGAAAGAGAGTAGGAAGGAAAGACAAAAAGGAATGGAGGGAGGGAGGGGAAGGAGGAAGGAAAAAGAGAAGGAAGGAAGGATGAAAGGATGGAAGGGAATGGAGGGAGAAAGAGGGGAGGGAGAGAAGGAAGGGAGGGAGGAAAGAGAGAAGGAAGGGAAGACAAAGGGAGGAAGGAAGGGATAGGAAAGGAAGGATGGGTAGACGGAAGGAATGGTGGAAGGAAGGGAAGAAGGAAAAAAAGAAGGAAGGACGAAAGGATGGAAGGGAATGGAGGGAGGGAGGGAGAAAGAGGGAGAGAGGATGGAGGGAGGGGGAAAAGAAAAGGATGCAAGGGAATAGAGGGGAAAGAGAGAGGAAAGAGAAATGGAAGGGAAGACAAAAGGAAAAGAAGGAAGGAGGGAGGAAGGAGGGAAAAAGAGAAGGAAGGAAGGATGGAAGGATGGAAGGGAATGGAGGGAGGGAGGGAGAAAGAGGGAGAGAGGGAAGGGAGGAAGGAAGGAAAGAGAGAGAGAAGGAAAGACAGAAGGGAAGGAAGGAAGGAGAAAGAGGGAGGATGGAGGGAGAAGGGAAGGAGGGACAAAAGGGAATAGAGGGAAAAGAGGGAGTGAGGGAAGGGAGGGAGGGAGGAATGAAAGAAGGAAGGAAAGACAGAAGGGAAGGAATGAAGGAGAAAGAGGAAGAGAGGGAGGGATGGAGGGAGGAGGGAAGGAAGGACAAAAGGATGGAAGGGAATAGAGGGGAAAGAGGGAGGGAGGGAGGGAGGGAGAGAAGGAAGGAAGGAAGGAAGGAGAGAGGGAGGGAGGGAGGGAGGGAGGGAGAGAGGGGAGGAAGGAAGGAAGGAAGGAAGGAAGGAAGGAAGGAAGGAAGGAAGGAAGGAAGGAAGGAAGGAAGGAGAAGGAGGGAAGGAGAGAAGGACAAAAGCATGGAAGGGAAAGGAGGGAAGGTGGAAGGAAGGATAGGATGGTGAGAGAGAGGAGGGTCTGAGAAAAGAGCCCAAGGGGCCGCATCCGGCCACTGGGCCTGGGTTTGCTAATACCTGCTATCGAGTGTCCATATACCTCTCTCTCTTCAATCACTGCATGTGTGTTGCAGTGAGCCCAAGATCATACTATTTGTTCCTGAATAAACAGAACAACTTTAAGTAGACCCTTGTAGCTGCTCAGTGTGCAGGGAGATGGATCCGACCTCCGTGTCCTACAACATGTTGACATATACCAAGGGAAAGAAACTACATCTCTACTGGTGTGCCAATAAGGACTATTGGCACACCAGTAGAGATGTAGGTTTCCCTTCTGACTCTATAAATCTATGATGTAGGAGCTCAGAACTCAATGGTTCAGCATGTATGACATGCTGAATCCACTATGAGTAAGGGTGCCCCAGAACACTGCTTGACCATGTTTTCTCCTCCAACTATTTTGAATTCCAACTCTCCAAACACCCAACAGCTAAGGATTCTATGCGTTGAAGTCCAACAAGATCTAAAGAAACAAAGGCTGAGGCAACTGTGGCCCCAGAAGGCATGTTACTGTTTGAACTTTGCTGGAAATCCCATCTTTGCACAGGCACGTGTATTTGGGGTGAGGAGCCACAGGCACATTTATTTTCAAAGACAGGCTTTTGCACGTAGTATATGTACATACAAAAATGCTCTTGCAGACACATGTGCACACACATTCTACAGTAAACACTCCCAATAACATGCAACCTCAGTGTTTTTGAAATCTATTTGATGGGACCCTATAAAATCTAATTGCCTCACACACAAAAACCCCACAAGGATATCACACAACTCCAACGAGTTTCTGGAGTCTATTGGGTACTGTTTTAAACAAGGGTTGAATGAAAATTAATGCCTCCACCTTCGTAACTCCTCAACAGATAGCAGTACTGGTATGCAGCAGGTACTGGCTTGTTCAGTAGACTCTCCTCTACAGTTCCATTTTGGCGGGAAGCCTTAGCATTGAACCGTTGTGTTGTTAAAGTGTGAAGTATGAAACCCTGCACAGATGGTTGGTCAATGTGACTTAAGCAACGTGCAGTCATTGAATTCTTGACAGCAGAAGGTGTCACATCAACATCCTTAAACTTTCTCACCTAACGACACACAGTACTCACATCAACACAACCATTCAATGCTAAGGCTTCCTGCCAAAATGGAAATGTAGAGGAGAGTCTACTGAACAAGCCAGTACCTGCCACATACCAGTACTACCATCTGTTGAGGAGTTACGAAGGTGGAGGAGTTACTTTTCATTCAACCCTCGTATAATTTGACAATCTTACACAAATATATTGCACAGTCTCTTTCAAATTATGGTAGCCCCTCCTTATCTACAAGTTTTCTTCAGACAGTTTCAGTTACTTGTGGTCAATAGAGATCCACAAATATTATGTAACCACCACCCCCCCCCCCCTTATCAATGGCTTCACATTCTTTGGTTTCAGTTATCCATGGTCAATTAGTATAGAGTTTGTCATAGCCCTGTCAGTAACTTATGACACTATAAATTATTGCTTCTCCCGAGAAAACCTTACAATATCACAAAGGACGACCACCTCACCCGCTTCATAGGAAATCTGCTACAAAACAGGAGCTTTTTGTTGAGTTCCAAGGCCAGAGAAGCAGATGGCGGAAACATAAAAAGGCCTGCCTCAGGAGAGCGTGATTGCTCGCATGCATGTTCAACATTTACACAAATGATCAGTCACTGACAGAAGGGATGGAGCGTTTCATCTATGCTGATGATCATGCCATCACCACACAAGTAGAGAGCTTTGAAATGATTGAACAGAAGCTCTCAGAAGCTTTAGGTGCTCTTACTGTCTCTTACAGGGGAAACCAGCTGATCCCTAATCCATCTAAAACACAGATATGTGATTTTCATCTTAAGAACAGACAAGCATCTTGAGCTCTGAGGATTACCTGGGAAGGAATCCCATTGAAGCATTGAAGCACACTCAAATACCTGGGAGTTACCCTGGACTGTGCTCTAACCTACAAGAAGCACTGCTTGACTATCAAGCAAAAAGTAGGTGCTAGAATCAATATCATTTGAATGATGACTGGCACAACCTGGAGATCACAACCAGACACAGTGAAGACATTTGTCCTTGTTCTTTGCTACTCTGCTGGAAGACATCTCACCACATTAAAACAATGGATGTGGCTCTTAATGAGACATGTCGCACTATCACAGGTTGTCTACGCCCTACACCACTAGAGAAGTTATACTGTTTAGCTGGTGTTGCACCACCTGATATCCACTGGGAAGTAGCAGCCAATAATGAAAAGACCAAGGCAGTGACATCTCCGGCTCTCCCTTGCCCACACATGCATACCACGCTGCCATGCGCCGAGCACACCTGCTCTCCCCTCCCCGCTTGGAGTCTCAGAAACAGCCCTTCCCTTGGCTGAGAGGATGGCCAATCACAGTGCAGGAGGGCGTTTGGTGAGAGGATTCCCCTTCTATTTCCAAAAAATGAAGAGAAGGACAGATGGAGAGACCTTCAGCCTTCCCTGCCAAAGGGTTTCTGAAGACCACCAGAAATACAAGCAAGCATCCTCAGAGGTTGTGAGGACGCAGGCTCAGGCCCTTTCCTTTACCCCTTCAGCCGCTTCGCGGCTGAGGAGGAAAAGGAAGGGGCCTCAGGCTGTTAGGAATGGTGGGAGTTGGAGTCCCCCTTTCCTTTCCCCCCTCAGCTGCTTAAGGAGTTCAGTATAAGCAGGTGTGCATGTAACTTAGTAGCCCTCAGACTGAGAGAAACGCCTCAATGAGTGAGGCATCGGTCTGAGAGAGCCCTCATTGTGAGGTATGCTTCAGTGGGAGAGAGGCCTCAGTGGGAGAGAGGCCTCAGTGTGAAAAGGAAAGGGCCTGAGGCTCTTAGGAATGGTGGGACTTGGAGTCCAAAACTACCGGAGGGCCCAAGTTGGGCAGACTTGGGCCCTCCAGGTGTTTTGGACTCCAACTCCCACCATTCCTAACAGCCCCAGACCCGCTCTTTCCCCCCCTCAGCCTCTTAAGCAGTTCAGTATAAGCAGGTGTGTGTGTAGCTTAGTAGCCCTCAGACTGAGAGAAATGCCTCAGTGAGTGAGGCATTAGTCTGAGAGAGCCCTCATTGTGAGGTAGGCTTCAGTGGGAGAGAGGCCTCAGTGGGAGAAATGCCTCAGTGTGAAAAGGAAAGGGCCTGAGGCTCTTAGGAATGGTGGGACTTGGAGTCCAAAACACCCGGTGGGCCCAAGTTTGTCCATGCCTATCTACAGCAATAGTTTTCTTTCATCTACACCAGGCATGGGCAAACTTGGGCCCTCCGGGTGTTTTCGACTCCAACTCCCACCATTCCTAACAGCCCCAGGCCCTTTCCTTTCCCCCCTCAACTGCTTAAGCAGTTCAGTATAAGCAGGTGTGTGTGTAGCTTAGTACCCCTCAGACTGAAATGCCTCAGTGAGTGAGGCATTAGTCTGAGAGAGCCCTCATTGTGAGGTAGGCTTCAGTGGGAGAGAGGCCTCAGTGGGAGAAATGCCTCAGTGTGAAAAGGAAAGGGCCTGAGGCTGCATCCTCACAACTTCTGAGGATGCTTGCCATAGATGCAGGCAAAACATCAGGAGAGAATGCTTCTAGAACATGTCCATATAGCCTGGAAAACCTACAACCCAGTAATTCCGGCCATTAAAGCCTTTGATAATACATTAGTCTCAGGAGTTTATTACTGGGCAAAACAATTAATTGCATGTAACTATTTATAATGTCATGTGAGTAGTTACTCATAACGAGTTACTCATTGCCAAGCTCTGAAAAAGGTGGTAAAGATCCGTGCATGCCATTCTCCCATCTGTCATGTGTGCAGCGTCCGGGACGGAAATTTGGCACTTCAAAAATAGATCCCCATTTTAACGAACAGATTGTTCCCGAAGCCGGATGACACATCTGTACGGCTGCTTTTATGGAGGAGAGGTGCGTTGGCTTGTTGCCCATGCGCCTAGTCCCAAAGGAGGAGGGCCCCAAATCTGCCCTTCACGTTGGAGGTTTTGCTGGGAGGGGTGCCACTCACCAGCTCCCAAAATAGGAAGGGCACGCATCAGCAGAAGAGCGGAGGTCAAAAGAGGATGCAAATTTGCATAGAATGTGCATATATTAATGGCTACGGATGCATTTGCAGAAATAATTGCTACTATCAGACAGAAATACACCTCATTGTAGAGTGGGAGACTATGGTCTGGCTATTCAGGTCACTAACCACCGATGGGCATCTTCTTAGGATTTGAACAGGCATCAGATAAAGGACAATCTTCTCTGACATCATTTCAAATGGAGGACACTGCTTTGTAGAATGAGGCACCATACAACCATAGACTTGGACGATATAAGGAAATAGCTACGTTTCAGTACATTATAAGATAAAGGTAAAGATTTCCCCTGACATGGTTCTCATCCTTATTTCTAAGCTGAAGAGCCCACGTTGTCCATAGACACCTCCAAGGTCATGTGGCCAGCATGGCTGCATGGAGCTCTGTTACCTTCCCACAGAGGTGGTATCTATTGATCTACTCACATTTGCATGTTCATTGGTTCTATCACCAATTCTATCATTGGTGGGGTCCAGAATGCTCTTTGATTGCAGGTGAACTATAAATCCAAGCAACTACAACTCCCAAATGTCAAGGTTTATTTCCCCCAAACTTTGGTCTAGATTTATCATTATTTGAGTCCATGGTGATTTCTGGATGTAGGTGAACTACAAATCCAGAACTCAGAGTCAATGCCTACCAAGCCCTTCCAGTATTTTCCGTTGGTCATGGGAGTTCTGTGTGCCAAGTTTGGTTCAATTCCATCGTTGATGGGATTCAGAATGTTCTTTGATTGTAGGTGAACTATAAATCCCAGCAACTACAACTCCCAAATGTCAAGGTCTATTTTCCCCAAACTCGACCAGTGTTTGCATTTGGTCATATTGAGTATTCGTGTCAAGTTTGGTCCAGATTTATCATTGTTTGAGTCCATGGTGCTCTCTGGATGGAGGTGAACTACAATTCCAGAACTCAAAGTCAATGCCTACCAAGCCCTTCCAGTATTTTCTGTTGGTCATGGGAGTTCTGTGTGCCAAGTTTGGTTCAATTCCATCGTTGGTGGGATTCAGAATGTTCTTTGATTGTAGGTGAACTATAAATACTAGCACCTACAACTCCCAAATGTCAAGGACTATTTTTTCCCAAACTCTACCAGTGTTTGCATTCAGTCATATTGAGTATTTGTTTCAAGTTTGGTCCAGATTAATAATTGTTTGAGTCCATGGTACTCTCTAGATATAGGTGAACTACAACTCCAAAACTCAAGGTCAATGCCCATCAAACCCTTCCAGTATTTTCCGTTGGTCGTGGGAGTTCTGTATGCCAAGTTTGGTTCAATTCCATCATTGGTGGAGTTCAGAATGCTCTTTGATTGTAAGCGAACTATAAATCCCAGTAACTACAACTCTAAAATGACAAAGATTATAGGTGAACTATAAATCCCAGGAACTACAACTCCCAAATGACAAAATCAACCCCTCCCCAACCCCACCTGTATTCAAATTTGGGCATTTGTGGTCCAGTGAATGAAAATACATCCTGCATATTGGATATTTACATTGTGATTCATAACAGTAGGAAGATTACAGTTATGAAGCAGCAATGAGAATAATCCCTCAGTTCTTGTGGGTTTTTTCGGGCTATATGGCCATGTTCTAGAGGCATTTCTCCTGACGTTTCGCCTGCATCTATGGCAAGCATCCTCAGAGGGTGAGGTCTGCTGGAGCTGGGAAAAGAGGGGTTTATATATCTGTGGAATGACCAGGGTGAGACAAAAGGCTTTTGTAAGTGGGCTAGGTGTGAATCTTTTCAATTGACCACCTTGATTAGCATACAATGGGCTGACTGTGCCTGGAGCAAACTCTTCTTGAAAGGTGATTAGATGTCCCTGCCTGTTTTTCTCTCTGCTGTTTTAATTTTAGAATTTTTTAATACTGGTAGCCAGACTTTGTTCATTTTCATGGTTTCTTCCTTTCTATTGAAATTGTCCACATGTTTGTGGATTTCAATGGCTTCTCTGTGTAGTCTGACATGGTGGTTGTGAGAGTGGTCCAGCATTTTTGTGTTCTCAAATAAAATGCTGTGTCCAGGTTGGTTCATCAGGTGCTCTGCTATGGCTGATTTCTCTGGTTGGAGTAGTCTGCAGTGCCTTTCATGTTCCTGGATTCTTGTTTGGGCGCTGCGTTTGGTGGTCCCTATGTAGACTTGTCCACAGCTGCATGGTACACGGTAGACTCCTGCAGAGGTGAGAGGATCCCTCTTGTCCTTTGCTGAACGTAGCATTTGTTGGATTTTCTTGGTGGGTTTGTAGATTGTTTGTATGTTGTGTTTCCTCATCAGCTTCCCTATGCGGTCAGTGGTTCCCTTGATGTATGGCAGGAACACTTTTCCTCTGGGTGGATCTTCATCTTGACTCTTGTGGCTTGTTCTTGGTCTTGCAGCTCTTCTGATGTCTGAGGTGGAGTATCCATTGGCCTGTAGAGCCCAGTTGAGGTGGTTCAGTTCATCTTGGAGGAGGTGGGGTTCGCAGATTCTTTTTGCACGGCCTGCCAAGGCTTTAATGGTGCTTCTTTTTTGACTTGGGTGATGGTTGGAGTTTTTATGTAGATATCTATCTGTGTGTGTGGGTTTTCTGTAAACGGTGTGACCCAATCGTTGATCTGGTTTGCGGATGACTAGGACATCTAGAAAAGGCAGTCTTCCTTCCTTTTCTTTTTCCATAGTGAACTGGATGTTAGGGTGGATGCTGTTCAGATGTTCCAGGAACCTGTTGAGTTCTTTTTCTCCATGGCTCCAAATGGTGAAAGTGTCATCCACATATCTGAACCATATAGTGGGCTTTTTGGTTGCTGTTTCAAGAGCTTGTTTTTCAAATTGTTCCATGTAGAAGTTAGCTATGACCGGGCTGAGAGGGCTCCCCATAGCTACTCCATCTTTCTGTTCGTAGAATTCATTGTCCCACTGAAAGTAACTGGTGGTGAGGCAATGGTGAAACAGCGCCGTGATGTCTTCTGGGAACCTCTGGTTGATGAGTGCCATGGTGTCTGCAACTGGGACCATGGTAAATAGAGACACCACATCGAAGCTGATCAGTTTGTCGTTTGTATTTAGCTTGAGATTGCTGATTTTTTCAGTTGTATTTAGCTTGAGATTGCTGATTTTTTCAGTGTCAGTGGATGACACTTTCACCATTTGGAGCCATGGAGAAGAAGAACTCAACAGGTTCCTGGAACATCTGAACAGCATCCACCCTAACATCCAGTTCACTATGGAAAAAGAAAAGGAAGGAAGACTGCCTTTTCTAGATGTCCTAGTCATCCGCAAACCAGATCAACGATTGGGTCACACCGTTTACAGAAAACCCACACACACAGATAGATATCTACATAAAAACTCCAACCATCACCCAAGTCAAAAAAGAAGCACCATTAAAGCCTTGGCAGGCCGTGCAAAAAGAATCTGCGAACCCCACCTCCTCCAAGATGAACTGAACCACCTCAACTGGGCTCTCCAGGCCAATGGAGACTCCACCTCAGACATCAGAAGAGCTGCAAGACCAAGAACAAGCCACAAGAGTCAAGATGAAGATCCACCCAGAGGAAAAGTGTTCCTGCCATACATCAAGGGAACCACTGACCGCATAGGGAAGCTGATGAGGAAACACAACATACAAACAATCTACAAACCCACCAAGAAAATCCAACAAATGCTACGTTCAGCAAAGGACAAGAGGGATCCTCTCACCTCTGCAGGAGTCTACCGTGTACCATGCAGCTGTGGACAAGTCTACATAGGGACCACCAAACGCAGCGCCCAAACAAGAATCCAGGAACATGAAAGGCACTGCAGACTACTCCAACCAGAGAAATCAGCCATAGCAGAGCACCTGATGAACCAACCTGGACACAGCATTTTATTTGAGAACACAAAAATGCTGGACCACTCTCACAACCACCATGTCAGACTACACAGAGAAGCCATTGAAATCCACAAACATGTGGACAATTTCAATAGAAAGGAAGAAACCATGAAAATGAACAAAGTCTGGCTACCAGTATTAAAAAATTCTAAAATTAAAACAGCAGAGAGAAAAACAGGCAGGGACATCTAATCACCTTTCAAGAAGAGTTTGCTCCAGGCACAGTCAGCCCATTGTATGCTAATCAAGGTGGTCAATTGAAAAGATTCACACCTAGCCCACTTACAAAAGCCTTTTGTCTCACCCTGGTCATTCCACAGATATATAAACCCCTCTTTTCCCAGCTCCAGCAGACCTCACCCTCTGAGGATGCTTGCCATAGATGCAGGCGAAACGTCAGGAGAAATGCCTCTAGAACATGGCCATATAGCCCGAAAAAACCCACAAGAACTGAGTGATTCCAGCCATGAAAGCCTTCGACAATACAATGAGAATAATGTTATGGTTGGGGGTCACCACAAATGAGGAACTGTATTAAGGGGTCACAGCCATAGGAAGGTTGAGAAACACTATCCTAAGCCAAAGTGATGTGGTCGCTGTGAGCAGTAGATGCTGGAAGACCAAAGGTAAGATGTTTGATGAGGGACCTCCGTATGCCACATGAGCTCCATGTTTAAGCTGCTATCCTCAAGGGCAACTGAAGACACTGACCCATTGTAAGTTTTAAAGTAAGATTCAATTAATATGGATTCATGTTTGGAATGACAGGGCAACCTGTCCATCTTAGGCAGTGAATACATGGAGCCGCTTGGGGGGAGATCATCTGGAGTTTCTGGGTGTGGTGTCACCTGTACACAGATGATATCCAACTCTATCCCTCCTTCCCACCTGCTACTAAGGAGGCTGTCCAGGTCCTGAACCTGTGCTTGGCTGCTGTGACGGTCTGGACGAGGGCAAACAAATTGAAACTGAATCCAGACAAGACAGAGGTCCTCCTGGTCAGTCGTAAGGCTGAACAGGGTATAGGGTTACGGCCTGTGATATGGTGACACCCCCCCTAAAGACTCAGGTTTGCAGCTTGGGAGTGATCCTGGACTCGTTGCTGAGCCTGGAGCACTGCTTCTCACAGCCGACCTCCAGGCTCACAGCAGTACACCGCCACGTCTTGGCGGTGGCCGGGAGAGCTTTTGCACAATTAAAACTTATGGTCCAGCTGTCGGTTTGCTACCAGGCAAGATTCAAAGTGCTGGCTTTAGGCTATAAAGCCCTAAACGGTTCCGGCCCAGCTTACCTGTCTGAACGAATCTCCCCTTATGTACCATCTAGGTAGGACTCTAAGATCGTCTGGGGAGGTGCTGCTCTCAGTCCCACCTCCATTACAGATGTGTTTGGGGGGAATGAGAGACAGGGCCTTCTCAGTGGTGGCTCCTCAGCTGTGGAACGCCCTTCGTAGGGATATTGGATCGCCCCCCTCCCCCTTAACATTTTGCAAAAAGTTTTTTTTATCGTGTCAGGAGCGACCTGAGAAACTGCAAGTCACTTCTGGTGTGAGAGAATCGGCCATCTGTAAAGACATTGCCCATGGGACACCTGGATGATTTGATGTTTTTATCATCCTTGTGGGAGGCTTCTCTCATGTCCCTGCAAAAGGAGCTGGAGCTGATAGAGGGAGCTCATCCGCCTCTCCCCGGATTCGAACCTGTGACCTGTCGGTCTTCAGTCCTGCCAGCACAGGGGTTTAACCTGGCTTTTCGAGCAAGCATTTGCAAATGCAATGTAACAGGCATTGATAGACTATGGAACGACTGACGATGCAATTGAATAGTGATTTCAATAGGAGACGCTGAGGATTTATGTTTCCATTGATTTTTTATGAACCTATACTTTTAATTGTATTTTATTTTGTTGGGGGCATCGAATTGTGCCGAATGTAACCCACCTTGAGTCACCTTCGGGCTGAGAAAAGCAGTACATAAATACGGTAAATAAATACATAAATAAATGCCCTGAACTCCAACTCCAAGGAGAGATACATCCAGAACTTGGAAAAGTCATTTTTGGGGACTACCTCATCCTGACCAAAAACATCTTTCCCAAGCTTTGGATATTATTTTGATTCCGCTGAGATCTCCAGCCATTCCCTGAAGCATGGAATTTGTCTGCAAAAATAAAAATAAAACCTAGCACCACCAGACGCAAAAAATCCCACCGCAATTCGAGTCTGCAAGAAGCGGAGAGGCCTGGGCAGTGCCGAGGAAACAACCGACTGGAAAACCACAGGGAAAGCGCCTTGGTGCCCCATCCCTCTTTTCATCTGTCAGGTTGCTGCAGGCAAGCGGTCTCCTGCATACTCATGCGCTCCTGGGCATTGATAGCCCTTTGCCTCCCAGAGCACTGATGTCATAAAGCCTTCACTTTCAGTTTCCCCTGAACGGCACAAAGCCCATTTCATCCTTCAAAGCAAACAAATGAAAAAGACTTCCAAAGCCACCTGCAGCAAGGGAAAATATGCAGCTATGGGCCAAACTTCCCACACAGAAACCCCATGATGACTAACAAAATGCTGTGTTTTCTGACGGTCTTTGGTGACCCCTCTGACACTCCCGACCCCCCCCCCCCCACAAGGGGTTCTGACCCCCAGGTTGAGAAACGCTGAGCTATGTGACCAGGACTGAACAGGGACCCAGTCATTTCAAGGTGCTCTTGGGAATATTCTTGCAACAAGTACAGCAACTGAGAACTGAGTAATAGAGCTCCGGCATCTAAAGAAAGCGAGCAGGCAAAGTTACCGAGGGATTGCAATTCCAGCAAATTGTCAAGAGTTCGAAGTGTGAATTATTGTCAGTGTTTCAGTCCGTGCAACCCATTTCTCTTTTCCTGAGAGGGTCAAGGTGCTAAATTAATGGGATGGAATGAAACGAGAGAGAATGGAGGAGTTAGCATAACTCGACACAAAGCCTGCCGCCGCAAATCAAGGCGTGAGATCCTACATCTGTGAAGTGGAAACCGCTGCGTTTCAACCACAATCCCTGTGCAGTAGGGGCCTATGCAGGATTGACACTGAAACACAACACCACTTGAGCTCTGCGAGTGCAGCTTTTTCCGAATGGAGTTGAGAGTTGATAATGTTGACTATGGCATGGAAGAAGATTTGGATAAGTTAAGCGGAGTACTCATTAGTAGATGGCTAGCTAAACAGCCACCAGACGAGCAATAGCTAATCAGAGTGTAAGTATACTATTTTAATTTTATTTATTAATGTTCATGTATAATTGTTAGATTTGTTATTCTGTATTTTATGATGTGGCATTGAATTATTGCCAATTGTAAGCCGCCCTGAGTCCCCCCAGGGGTTGAGAAGGGCGGGGTAAAAATGTTCGAAATAAATAAAATAAATAAATAAGAGTGTTTGAGGAACGGGACATCCGTAGGGAGACCAAGGAGCTTGTTTATAAAGTTATTGTTCTCCCAAACCTGCTATACGCCTGCGAGATGTGGACTGTCTACAGACTTCACATGCAACTCCTGGAATGATGCCATCAGCATTGCCTCCAAAAATTCTGCAAATCTTTTGGGAAGACAAGCAGACAAATGTCAGCTTGCTGGAAGAAGCAAAGACCACCAGCATTAAAGTGATGGTCCTCCACCATCGACTCCGCTGGACCGGCCACATTGTCCGGATGCCTGACCGCCGTCTCCCAAAGCAGTTGCTCTACTCCGAACTCAAGAATGGAAAACTAAATGTTGGAGGACAAGAAAAGAGATTTAAAGATGGGCTCAAACCAACCTCAAAAACTCTGACATAGACACTGAGATCTGGAAAGCCCTGGCCCTTGAGCTCTCCAGCTGGAGGTCGGCTGTGACCAGCAGTGCTGCAGAATTTGAAGAGGCACGAATGGAGGGCGAAAGGGGGAAATGTACCAAGAGGAAGGCACGTCAAGCCAACCCCAACCGGGACTGCCTTCACCTGGAAACTGATGCCCTCACTGTGGAAGATGCAGATCAAGAATCGGGCTCCACAGTCACCTACAGACCCACCACCAGGACTTGGAAAACTATCCTACCCGGACATTGAGGGATCGCCAAGGTAAGTAAGTAAGTAAGGGCTGCATGTGTGTCTGTTTCTGCAACCTTGAGCTCAACAAGGGCATTTCTCATTGGGTGATGTCTTCAGCTGGGCAACTTATGCAGGACGCCAATAGGATCTAGCTTCCATCTTCAAAGCCAGCTCATCCCCTTTTTGATGGCAATCCTCTCTCTCCAGGCATTCATTATCCATGGATAATCTGGGTGTGTGTGAGGATCCATCCCTGGGCAACTCCACTCATTATCCATGGATAATGACTGCCTAAATAGGACAAATGTCACTCCCCATTACTGACAATGTCAACCACGGTCTGTCCAAAGCGGTAGGATTGATTGAGCTCCTTGGCACCGAACAGGCACCCAACGCATCTCGTTCTCAATTGCTCGTGCCAGGAAAGCCTTCATTTACCTTCAAGGCTCATCTTACACCATCCCGAGTTTGCTCACATTTCCCTTTCTGGCTTAGCAAGGACATACTTGTATTTATTTATTTTTACATATGAGGAAAAACATTTTAAGGGAAATGGATTCTTGAAGGCTTTCATGGCCGGAATCAGTGGGTTGTTGTAAGTTTTTTTGGGCTATCTGGCCATGATCCAGAAGCATTCTCTCCTGAGAATGCACCTTTTTTTGCCTGCACCTATGGCAGGCATTCTCAGAGGTTGGGATGTCTGTTGGAAACTAGGCAAGTCAGGTTTATATATCTACTAGCTGTACTCACCACACATTGCTGTGGCCAATCTTCCCTCCCTCTTTCTCTCCTTCCCTCTTTCCTTCCTTTTTTTCCTTCCTTCCCTTTTTGTTCTTTCCTTCTCCCCTTCCTTCCTTCCTTCCTTCCTTCTTTTTCTTCCCTTCCTTCTCCCCTTTTCTTTCCATCCCTCTTTCTTTCTTTGTTTCCTTCCTTCCCTTTTTCTTTCCTTCTCTTCTTCTTCCTTCCTTCCCACCTTTTCTTTCCATCCCTCTTTCTTTCTTTCTATCCTTCCCTTTTTTTCTCCTTCTTTCCATCTCTCCTTCTTCCCTTCCCTTCCCTTCCCTTCCCTTCCTTCTTCTTCCCTTCCTTCCCCCCTTTTCTTTCCATCCTTCTTTTTTTCTTTCCTTCCCTTTTTCTTTCCTTCTCTCCTTCTTTCCTTCTCTTCTCTTCTCTTCTCTTCTCTTCTCTTCTCTTCTCTTCTCTTCTCTTCTCTTCTCTTCTCTTCTCTTCTCTTCTCTTCTCTTCTCTTCTCTTCTCTTCTCTTCCCTTCCCTTCTCTTCCCTTCCCTTCCCTTCCTTTCCCTTCCCTTTACGTCGCTCTGAAAGGCTTTGTTAGATAAGAGGCAGGAGTGGGGGAAACGAAACCAATTTTGGGATATAAGGTTTGCTTCAAGGGAAAGCCTGTTAGATCTGGCATCGTTTGGAACTCATGTTTTTATAGAGATTTTTAGCATTATGCTGTGGTCTAACACCTTCTGAATTATCTTTGCAATCTGTTGATTCCTGTCTGGATAAATACTGCCTTGGATTGTTTTTATATCTTTTGTGGGCATTGCTTTGAATTACTGCATTTTACTGATCTTTCACATTTTGAAATTTTCCTATTTTTGCAAGCATTTCTTTCTACTGGCTATTTTACTCAGCTTCAGTAAAAAGGACTGGTTTTTCACTCAACGTGTGGTGTGTTTTAAATCAGAGAGTATCATTTCTGTTCTGGAGTGCAACAATAGAATCCTAGAGTTGGAAGAGACCTTGTGGCCCATCCTGTCCAACTCCCTGCCAAGAAGCAGGAAAATTGCATTCAAAGCACCCCCAACAGATGGCCATCTGTTTAAAAGCCTCCAAAGAAGAAGCCTTCATCACACTCCGGGGCAGAGAGTTCCACTGGTGAACAGTTCTCACAGTTAGGAACTTCTTCCTAATGTTCAGGTGGAATCTCCTTTCTTTCCTATAGTTTGAAGCCATTGTTCTATTGTGTTCTACAATAATAATAATAATAATAATAATCACAATCATCATGATCTTTATTTATACGCCACCACCATCTCCCCAGTGGGGACTCGGGGCGGCTAACATGAGACCAAGCCCAAGTCCTAGTCTCCAGGGAAGCAGAAAACAAGCTTGCTCCCTCCTCCCTAGGACTTCACCTCACATATGGCTATCATGTCTCCTCTCATACTTCTCTTCTGCAGGCTAAACATGCCCAGCTCTTTAAGCCGCTCCTCCCAGGGCTTGTTCTCCAGACCCTTGATCATTTGAGCCGCTCTCCTCTGGGCACATTCTATCTTGTCAATATCTCCCTTCAACAAGCTAGGAGAGGCTGCAGCAGTTTGCTTTTGCCTGAGCCGACTGGGAAGGGTAAGACTTGCCTCCCTCTTCTCTTCTCCAGCCTTTGAAGTTCCTTGAGTGCAAACTACTTTCACCCTTTGAACTAAGTATGCAGTTAGTGAAGGCAAAGGGGGGAAGTGGGAGGCATGGATAGAAACTGGGACATTTTTGCTCATCTTTAAAAAGAGGATTAATTGGGATTATCCCTGACAACTCAGGACAGTCGGAATGTGCGGTCACAGAAGGTAAGCTCTGGTGATGTCAATACACAGGCAATATTAAGCATCAACTACAGTTGCATTGAGTATGCCATTCGTTTAACAGCCACAGCAGCAATAACACATCAAGTCTAACACAGGAGGAAAGCACACAGACACACTTTTCAAGGTAGAACTCTCACCCTGAGATTCCTCCCCCTTTGCATTGAGGATATTAAAGGTAAAGCAAAGGTTTCCCCTTGACATTAAGTCTAGTCGTGTCCGACTCTGGGGGTTGGTGCTCATCTCCATTTCTAAACCAAAGAGCCGGTGTTGTCCATAGACACCTCCAAGGTCATGTAGCCGGCATGACTGCATGGATCACTGTTACCTTCCTGCAAAAGCAGTACCTATTGATCTACTCACATTTGCATGTTTTCAAGCTGCTAGGTAGGCAGAAGCTGGGGCTAACAGCGAGAGCTCACTCCCGCTCCCCGGATTCAAACTGCTGACCTTTTGGTCAGCAAGTTCCACAGCTCAGCGATTTAACCTGCTGTGGCACCGGAGCTCCTGATCAGGAAGTAAATCTTAGAAAATGCAATAATTGAAGAGCCGGTGTTGTCCATAGGCACCTTCAAGGTCATGTGGCCAGCATGACTGCATGGAGCGCTGTTACCTTCCTGCAAAAGCAGTACCTATTGATCTACTCACACTTGCATGTTTTCAAACTGCTAGGTTGGCAGAAGCTGGGGCTAAAAATGGGAGCTCACCCCCACTCCCTGGATTCAAAGCGTCAGCCTTGTGGTCAGCAAGTTCCACAGCTCAGCGGTTTAACCTGCTGTGGCACCGGAGCTCCACAGGAAGTAACTCTTAGAAAATGCAATAATTGAAGAGCCGGTGTTGTCCATAGACACCTCCAAGGTCATGTAGCCGGCATGACTGCATGGAGCGCTGTTATCTTCCTGCAAAAGCAGTACCTATTGATCTACTCAAATTTGCATGTTTTCGAACTGCTAGGTTGGCAGAAGCTGGGGCTAAAAATGGAAGCTCACCCCCACTCCCTGGATTCAAAGCGTCAGCCTTTTGGTCAGCAAGTTCCACAGCTCAGCGGTTTAACCTGCTGTGGCACCGGAGCTCCACAGGAAGTAACTCTTAGAAAATGCAATAATTGAAGAGCCGGTGTTGTCCATAGACACTTCCAAGGTCATGTGGCCAGCATGACTGCATGGAGCGCTGTTACCTTCCTGCAAAAGCAGTACCTATTGATCTACTCACATTTGCATGTTTTCGAACTGCTAGGTTGGCAGAAGCTGGGGCTAAAAATGGAAGCTCACCCTCACTCCCTGGATTCAAACCTTGAACCTTTTGGTCGGCAAGTTCGGCAGCTCAGCGCTTTAATCAGAGGCCCCTTGAGGATCTTTAATATCTTTAGTAAAATATCTTAAATCAGATACTAGTTCTGTATCCCTAGATCAGTGGGTCTCAACCTTCCTCATGCCGCAACCCCTTAATACAGTTCCTCATTTTGTGGTGACCCCCAACCATAACATTATTTTCATAATGAAAATATCTCATTTGCTAAATGTATTTTCATTCACTGGACCAAATTTGGCACAAATACCTGATGCACCCAAATTTGAATACTGGTGGGATTGGGGGAGGCTGATGTTGTCATTTGGGAGTAGTAGTTGCTGGGATTTATAGTTCACCTAAAATCAAGGAACATTCTGAACTCCAGCAAGGATGGAATTGAACCAAACTTGGCACACAGAACTCCCATGACCAACAGAATATACTGGAAGGGTTTGGTGGGAATTGACCTTGAGCTTTGGAGTTGTAGTTCACCTACATCCAGAGAGCACTGTGGACTCAAACAATGATGGATCTGGACCAAACTTGGCATGAATGCTCACTATGCCCAAATGTGAACACTGGTGGAGTTTGGTGGAAATAGACCTTACCATCTGGGAGTTATGGTTGCTGGGATGTATAGTTCACCTAGAGTCAAAGAGCATCTTGAACCCAACCAACAATAGAATTGGGCCAAACTTCCCACACAGAACCCCCATGATCAACAGAAAATACTGTGTTTTCTGATGGTCTTTGGCGACCCCCCTGACACCACCTGGTGACCCCCCCAGGGGTCCTGACCCCCCAGGTTGAGAAACACTGCCCTAGATTCTGTTTCCATGATCTGGTAACTATTTGGAAGCTGGGTCAGGTCCAGGGTGCAACCAATCCCCGCTTCCTCTGGCACGCATTTGCTTCTGAACAGAACTAAACTTATCTCCTGATTCCAGGCCGGTCTTTCACCCCAGGCAGCGCTCACACAACTTACACATTCTTTGACCCGCAGCAGAGCACGCAACAGGAGGAAAAATAAATCTCTCCCAAACGCCAACCTACGGGCTGCCCTCCCTGCTGCTAGATTGGCTTTGCTTTCCCTCTTGTTCTGCCAGCCGTGACACTTGCCTTTGATAAAGGGGGCACGTCACCTCTTTCCTCTGAAACGCTAACACAGAAGTATTTTTAGGCTGCGATCTGCCCTCATCTAGCTTGCTTCCTTTTTCGATGATACAAATTTAGATTTCTGTGTTGTGTTTCTAGTGCTTTAGGCACTGAGATAATCCTTATCTTTCTTTATTACCGGAGACTCAGTTAACTGAAAGTGACTGAAAGGTTGGCAGTTCGAATCTCGGAACTGGGGTGAGCTTCCGCTGTTAGCCCCAGCTTCTGCCAAACTAGCAGTTCAAAAACATGCAAATGTGAGTAGATCAATAGGTACCGCTCCTGCAGGAAGGTAATGGTGCTTCATGCAGTCATGTTGGCCACATGACCTTGGCGGTTTCTACGGACAACGCCGGCTCTTCGATTATTGCATTTTCTAAGAGTTACTTCCTGATCCGGAGCTTCAGTGCAACAGCAGGTTAAACCACTGAGATGTGGAACTTGCTGACCAAAAGGTTGATGGTTTGAATCCGGAGAGTGGGGGTGAGCTCCCATTTTTAGCCCCAGCTTCTGCCAACCTAGCAGTTTGAAAATGTGAGTAGATCAATAGGTACCGCTCCTGCGGGAAGGTAATGACGCTTCATGCAGCCATAGAATCATAGAATCATAGAATCAAAGAGTTGGAAGAGACCTCATGGGCCATCCAGTCCAACCCCCTGCCAAGAAGCAGGAATATTGCATTCAAATCACCCCTGACAAATGGCCATCCAGCCTCTGCTTAAAAGCTGCCAAAGAAGGAGCCTCCACCACACTCCGGGGCAGAGAGTTCCACTGCTGAACGGCTCTCACAGTCAGGAAGTTCTTCCTAATGTTCAGATGGAATCTCCTCTCTTGTAGTTTGAAGCCATTGTTCCGCGTCCTAGTCTCCAAGGAAGCAGAAAACAAGCTTGCTCCCTCCTCCCTGTGGCTTCCTCTCACATATTTATACATGGCTATCATATCTCCTCTCAGCCTTCTCTTCTTCAGGCTAAACATGCCCAGTTCCCTAAGCCGCTCCTCATAGGGCTTGTTCTCCAGACCCTTGATCATTTTAGTCGCCCTCCTCTGGACACATTCCAGCTTGTCAATATCTCTCTTGAATTGTGGTGCCCAGAATTGGACACAATATTCCAGATGTGGTCTAACCAAAGCAGAATAGAGGGGTAGCATTACTTCTTTAGATCTAGACACTATGCTCCTATTGATGCAGGCCAAAATCCCATTGGCTTTTTTTGCCGCCACATCACATTGTTGGCTCATGTTTAACTTGTTGTCCACGAGGACTCCAAGATCTTTTTCACACGTACTGCTCTCGAGCCAAGCGTCACCCATTCTGTATCTTTGCATTTCATTTTTTCTGCCAAAGTGGAGTATCTTGCATTTGTCACTGTTGAACTTCATTTTGTTAGTTTTGGCCCATCTCTCTAATCTGTCAAGATCGTTTTGAATTCTGCTCCTGTCATGCTGGCCACATGACCTTGGCGGTGTCTATGGACAACGCTGGCTCTTCGATTATTGCATTTTCTAAGAGTTACTTCCTGATCAGGAGCTCCGGTGACGCAGCAGGTTAAACAGCTGAGCTGCTGAACTTGCTGACCAAAAAGTTAGTGGTTTGAATCCAGGGAGCAGGGTGAGTTCCTGCTCTTAGTCCCAGCTTCTGCCAACCTAGCAGTTCGAAAACATGCAAATGGGAGTAGATCTATAGGTCCCGCTCCTGCGGGAAGGTAAAAGTGCTTCATGCAGTCATGCCAGCCTCATGACCTTGGCAGTGGCTAAGGACAACGCCAGCCGTTTGATTATTTCATTTTCTAAGAGTTACTTCTTGATCAGGAGCTCCGGTGATGCAGCAGGTTAAACAGCTGAGCTGCTGAACTTGCTGACTAAAAGGTCAGCGGTTTGACTCCAGGGAGCAGGGTATGCTCCTGCTGTTAGCCCCAGCTTCTGCCAACCTAGCAATTTGAAAACATGCAAATGTATAGGTACCGCTCCTGCAGGAAGTTAACAGCACTTCACGCAGTCATGCTGGCCACATGACCTTGGTGGTGTCTATGGGCAATGCTGGTTCTTCAATTGTTGCATTTTCTAAGAGTTACTTCCTGATCAGGAGCTCCGGCGCCACAGCAGGTTAAACAGCTGAGCTGCTGAACTTGCTGACCAAAAGGTCAGCGGTTTGAATCCAGGGAGCCTGGTGAGCTCTCGCTGTTAGCCCCAGCTTCTGCCAACTTAGCAGTTTGAAAACATGCAAATGTGAGTAGATCAATAGGTACCACTCCGGCAGGAACGTAACAGCACTTCATGCAGTCATGCTGGCCATATGACCTTGGAGGTGTCTATGGACAACGCTTTTATTATTTTACTCTATTTTTATCATTACATTTATTATTTTACTCTATTATTATTGTTATTATTAATATTTTATCACATTTATTATTTTACTCTATTATTATCACATTTATCATGTTACTCTATTATTATTGGTATTATTAATATTTTATCACATTTATTATTTTACTCTATTATTATTAATAATATTTTATCTCATTTATTATTTTATGCTATTATTATCACATTTATCATTTTACTCTATTATTATTATTTTATCACATTTATTATTTTACTCTATTATTATCACATTTATTATGTTACTCTATTATTATTGGTATTATCAATATTTTATCACATTTATTATTTTAAGCTATTATTATTACCTTTATTATTTTACTTTATTATTATTATTACATTTATTTATATTCTATTTGTATGACATTTATTGTTTTACTCTATTATTATTGTTATTACTACATTTCCATTATTTTATTTTATTATTATTATTTTCATTATATTTATTATTTTACTCTATTATTATTGGAAGGCCACGTAAGCTCATTGTCATTGAAGAAGGTTAGAATAATAGTTTAATCAGAGCTGGACAGTCTTATCTTAAATTACAGTTTTATGTAAATATTCAAACCTACAAATGTCTCAGTGAATGTCATTTTATTGGTATCTATTTTTATTTTGAAATTGACCAGTAGCTACTGCAATTCTCACCCTCCGCTTTTACTCAAGTCAATACGTTTTCCCAGATTTTTGTGGTAAAATTAGGTGCCTTGGCTTATATTCGGGTCAGCTTATACTCGAGTATATATGGTAAATAATATTAAATAGGTGGCCCTTGCACCCTTCAGTACCACTCTTTCAGCCACCCATGTGGAAAATTTGAGAGTATTTTGGAGTATCTTGCTCAGCCTCACGCAACCTGTCCTGCAGAAGGTATAGCTGTGAGATGGAAGGCACTTACCACCATACGATTCAATGAGACCCAGCAGTCATCAGGGAAGTCCTGAAGCATGGGCACCAAGAATTGGAGGCAGCCGTCCCAGTGACACAGGAGGAGCATCATGCCGATCAAATTCACAATCCTCACCACGGCACTCGCCAAGTCGTACGTCATGTGGAATATCTAGAAGAGAGACCAATGCCGACATCAGGCAAGTCCCATACAACACAAAGGCAAGCCTCGCAGCACTGAATTTGGAGACTATGTACAACTCCCATCAGAGGTGGCCCTAGGTAATTTTCAAGGGTAAGCAAACAGTATTTTGCCCCCCCCCCCCCAACCAATAACTGATATATATTTTCTGTTCGTCTTTGGAGTTCTGTGTGCCATATTTGGTTTAATTCCATCATTGGTGGAGTTCAGAATGCTCTTTGATTGTAGGTGAACTATACATCCCAGTAACTACAACTCGCATATGTCAAGGTCTAATTTCCCCCAAGAACACCTCAAGAGTGCCCCTGGGCAAAATCAACTACACTGCAAATGCTTTCTTTGCGTAATGGGTTGAGCCATCCCTGGCTCCCATGATCCAACAATCAAGTTAGAGAACTGTAGGCCAGAAAAGTGGTAATTACATGCTCTGGAAGTCTCAACATTCACAGTTGGTGGGGTTCAGAGTGCTCTTTGATTGTAAGTGAACTATACATCCCAGCAACTCCCAAATGTCAAGTCTATTTTCCCCAAACTCCACCAGTGATCACATTTGGGCATATTGAGTATTCATGCCAAGTTTGGTCCAGATCCAACATTGTTTGTGTTCACAGTGCTCTCTGGTTGTAGGTGAACTACAACTCCAAAACTGAAGGTCAATGTCCACCAAACCCTTCCAGTCATGGGAGTCCTGTGTGCCAAGTTTGGTTCAATTCCATAACTGGTAAAGTTCAAAACGTTCTTTGATTGTAGGTGAACTACAAATCCCAGCAACTACAACTCCCAAATGTCAAGTCTATTTCCCCCAAACTCCACCAGTGTTCACATTTGGGCATATTGAGTATCCATGCCAAGTTTGGTCCAGATCCAGCATTGTTTGAGTCCACGGTGCTCTTTGGATCTCAATGAACTACAACTCCCAAACTCAAGGTCAATGCCCACCAAACCCTTCCAGTCTTTTCTGTTGGTCGTGGGAGTTCTGTGTGACAAGTTTGGTTCAATTCCATCATTGGTGGGGTTCAGAATGCTCTTTGATTATAGGTGAACTATAAATGAAAGCAACTACAACTCCCAAATGACATAATCAATCCCTCACCCAATCCCAGTAGTATTCAGATTTGGGTGTTTTAGGTATTTGTGCCAAATTTGGTCCAGTGAATGAAAATGCATCCTGCATATTGGGTGTTTACATTACAGTTCATAACAGTAGCAAAATTACAGTTATGAAGCAGCAATGAAAATAATGTTATGGTTGGAGGTCACCACAACATAAGGTGACATTCAAAACGTTCTTTGATTGTAGGTGAACTATAAATCCCAGCAATTACAACTCCTAAATGACAAAATCAACCCCCAACCCCACCACTATTCAAATTTGGGCATATCAGGTATTTGTGCCAAACTTGGTCCAGTGAATGAGAATACATCCTGCATATAAGATATTTACATGAGGATTCATAACAGTAGCAAAATGATGGTTATGAAGCAGCAGCAGAAATAATGTTATGGTTGGGGGTCACCACAACATGAGGAATTGTATGAAGGGGTTGTTATGGCATTAGGAAGGTTGAGAAACACTGCTCTAACCAATAGTAAGTGCCGGCCATACACAGCAAAGGAGGCAACTCACTGCCTTGGTGTAGTCTATGTCTATGCTATGCAATCAACATGAAGCATAAATCCAACAGAATGATTCCCCCCTGCTCCTTCCTGCTTTGCAAAGAGAGGGGTTTTCCAGGGCACAACCGCCTTGCATCCTCCCGAGACACTGGGATATGCCGGCACCGCAGCTGTGTTTCCCGACCGCAGGCGATAAGGGATGGCGGAAACCTCGCAGGCAGGAAGGCAGGCTGCTGGATCGCCTGCTTAGCGGGGGAGAAACTGGCGCTGCGGAGCCAGGCTGCGTTGGAAACATTTCTGATTTATTTACATAGACATCCCAGCTGGCCCCAACAGTTGCCAGGCAATTGCCTTGCTCCAGTGATTGGTACTCTTCCTCTCCAAGCAGGAAAGCCCTCTGCCTCCAAATCGCATCTCATGATACACAGCAGTGGGGTGAGGGAGCCAGGGATAGAGGAGCTCTCCATGGTCCTGAGCTCTGCTTCCCAAGCCAGTTCAGCACCTAGGAGAGCTCCCTGAAAGCCGAGAGTCAGTTCAGTAGCCAAGACACTAGTTCAGGCCTGGGCCAACTTTCCAACTTGGGGGCCACATGCTAGCACTCCTGATGATGGAAGGAAGGTAGAGAGTGAAGGAGGAAAGAAAGAAAGAAAGAAAGAAAGAAAGAAAGAAAGAAAGAAAGAAGGAAGGAAGGAAGGAAGGAAGGAAGGAAGGAAGGAAGGAAGGAAGGAGGGAGGGAAGGGAGGGAGGGAAGGAGGGAAGGAGAGTGACAGAGGGAAGGCGGGATGGAAGAGGAAAGGAAGGAAAGACAAAAGGGAAGGAAGGAAAGGATAAAAGGAAAATAGAAGGAAGAAAGGGAGAAAGAGAATGATGGATGGAAGGAAGGAAAGATGGAAGGGAGGGAGGGAAGGATAAAGGAAACTGAGAAGGAAGGAAGGAAGGAAGGAAGGACAAAAGGGAGGGAAGGAAGGAAAGGATAAAAGGAAAAATAGGTGGAAGAAAGGGACAAAGAGAATGATAGATGGATGGATGGATGGATGGATGGGTGGATGGATGGATGGAAGGAAAGAAGGAAGGCAGGGAGGGAAAGGAGGATGAAAGAAGAGGGAAGGAAGGAAGGAAAAAGGGGAGAAAGGGAAAGATGGAGGGAGAATGAGAGAGGGAAGGTGGGAGGAAAGAGGAAAGGAAGGAAAGACAAAAGGGAAGGAAGAAAGGAAGGTAGGAAAGGATAAAAGGAAAAATAGAAGGAAGAAAGAGAATGATGGATGGATGGATGGATGGATGGATGGATGGAAAGGAGGAAGGAAGGAAGGAAGGAAGGAAGGAAGGAAGGAAGGAAGGAAGGAAAAAGAGGAGAAAGGGGAGGATGGAAGAACAGTGAAAGAGGGAAGGTGGAAGGAAACAGGAAAGGAAGGAAAGACAAAAGGAAAGAAGGAAGGAAGGGATAAAAGGAATAATAGAAGGAAGAAAGGGACAAAGAGAATGATGGATGGATGGAAGGAAGAGAAGGATAAAGGAAATTGAGAAGGAAGGACAAAGGGTGGAAGGGAAGGATGGGATGAGAAAGAATGAGGGAGGGAGGGAGGGAAGGAAGAAGGAAAGAGAGAAGGAAAGAGAGAAGGAAGGGAGGGAGGAAGGAAGGAAGGAAGGGAGAGAAGGATAAAGGAAATTGAGAAGGAAGGACAAAAGGGTGGAAGGGAAGGATGGAAGGAGAAAGAAGGAGGAAAGGGAGGGAGGAAGGGAAGAGAGAGAGAAAGAAGGAAGGACAAAAGGGTGGAAGGGAATGGTGGAAGGAGAAAGAGGGAGAGAGGGAAGGAGGGAGGAAAGAGGGAAGGAAGAAAAGACTAATGGGAAGGAAGGGTGAAAGGGTGGAATGGAAGGAAGGAAGGAAAGAAGGAAGGAAGGAAGGAAGGAAGGAAGGAAGGAAGGAAGGAAGGAAGGAAGGGAAAGAAGGGAGGAAGAAAGGGAGGAAGAGAAAAATGGAAGGAAGTAAGGGAAGGATAAAGGAAAGAGAAAAGGAAGGAAAGACAAAAGGGAAGGAAGGAAGAAGGAAGAAGGAGAGGGAGGAAAGAGGAAAGGAAGGATGATGGAAGGAGAAATAGGGAGGGAAGGAGGAAGGAAAGAGAGAAGGAAAGACAAAAGGGAGAGAAGGAGGAAAGGAGGAAAGGAGGAGAGAAGGAAGGAGGAAAGGAAAGAAAAGAGAAAGAGGGAGGGAAGGAGGATGGAAAGATAGAAGGAAGGAAGGAAGGATCTACCAAAGAGTGTTGGTGGCTCACCAAACTACAACTCTCTTGATTCCATATCATTGAGTCTTGGCAATTAAGGCAGTGTTAAGCTGCATTAATTCTATAGTTCGGATACACCTTTAGTTAAGTATATTTAGCTAAGTGACTAACACCAAGTACTGGTCAATGACATATTCCCCCTCCAGTTTCTGTAATTACAATTAATTTTGAATCAATTACTCAATTAAACAGATTTATTACTCTTGGTGTATGTTTTGAGGGAACCCCCAAGTGGTGCAGCAGGTTAAACCACTGAGGTGATGAACTTGCTGACTGAAAAGTTAGTGATTCGAAGCCGAAGAGCAGGTGAGTTCCCACTGTTAGTTCCAGCTTCTGCCAACCTAGCATTTTGAAAACATGTGAGTAGATCAATTGGCACCACCTTGGTAGGAAGGTAACAGTGCTCCGTGCAGTCATGCTGGCCATATGACCTTGGAGGTGTCTATGGACAACGCCGGAGCTTCAGCTTAGAAATGGAGATGAGCCCCACTCTGCAGAGCTGGACATGATTATCCTTAATATCAGGGGAAACCTTTACCTTTTTATGTTTTTAGGGTCCTCAGAGTTGTTTATTTATTTGGGTTGTTGTAAGTTTTTTGGGTTGTATGGCCATGTTCTAGAAGCATTCTCTCCTGATGTTTCACCTGCAGGCGAAACGTCAGGAGAGAATGCTTCTAGAACATGACCATACAACCCGAAAAACCGACAACAACCCAGTCATTCCAGCCCTGAAAGCCTTCAACAATACATTGTTTATTTATTTGTTTTTAAAGGAATCAGAAATATGGAATTCCTGCAAAAGATGCTCAAGATGTCCCTATTGTGCAGCACAATATGACATAAATTGAAGCAGGAAGATCTGAGCCTGATTGCATAATGTTGAGAATTTCCTCTCTGAGAAAGGTGGAAGTCTGTTGCTTTTTCATTTGAAATAATAAATGCAAAGAGGGCCATGGGGCGTCAAAGCTGCGGTTCAAACCCATTCTGGAATGAATGCAAACCACAGTGTTATTTGAGGAGGCAACAATAAGAATATTTTTTTTGTCTTATAGGTTTCTAGATTGGAGTCTCTCTCTCTCTCTCTCGAGATGTTTCCAAGGCTGGCAGAAAGCTCATTTTCACACACATTGTTACGAAATGATAACCTGCCCCCGTGGTCAGATATTGCCTGTTAATACAAAAAGCTGCAGGTTTGGACAATTATTTGCTGTAATTTGTTCAACTATTCTTAATGCTGGACACTTAAAAAAGAAGAAGAAACACTTCCCTCTTCATTCAAACGGCCTCCTTAAACGATCAAGAGATTCTCAACACCAAATTGAAAAGCATACAAACCCTTTTAAAGCGGTAACTATGAAAATAGAACAAAAACAGGGCCCTGTTTCTCTCCGCAAATAAATTGAGCAGCAACCGAACTCTCTGGGTTTTTACAATTATAACTGAGACACAAAGTGCATCCTAATTGTCACAAATAGAGGTGGAATCATCCAAGCTGTGGCTGATGGAAAGGCAAGGATCCAGAGGGGAGGTTTGCATTTCCAAAAGATGGGCCATATCACATTGCAAGGGCAGGAGACAGTCTCCTTCAGCAAAGCAGGTGGAGGTTGTCAGTCAAAGGCCAACAGTCCCTAGTACAGGTACGGGGAAACCCAGGCCCAGGGGATGGATGTGGCCCCTTGGGCTCTTTTCTCAGGCCCTCCTCTCTCTCACCATCCTACCTTTCCTTCCTTCTCCCTTTCCTTCCTCCTTCCCTTTCTTCCATTTACCTCTCCCTTTCTCCCTCACTCCCTCCTTCCTTCCCTTCCACCCTTCCTTCCTTCTCTTTCCTTCCTCCTTCCCTTCCTTCCATTTACCTCTCCCTTTCTCTCTCACTCCCTCCTTCCTTCCTTCCCTTCCACCCTTCCTTCCTTCTTCCTTCCTTCCTTCCTTCCTTCCTTCCTTCCTTCCTTCCTTCCTTCCTTCCCCCTTTCCTCCCTCCTTCCCCCCTCCCTCTCATTCCGTCCTTTATTCCTTCCTTCCCTTTTGTCTTTCTTTCTTTCCCTCTCTTTCCTCCCTCCATTCACTTCCTTCCTTCCTTCCTTCCTTCCTTCCTTCCTTCCTTCCTTCTCTTCATCCCTTCCTTCCCTATCTTTCCTTCCTTTTTTCCTCCCTCCCTCCATTCCAGGCCTGTAGCGAGGGGGTGGTTTTAGGGGTTCAAACCCCCCCCGAAATGTTTCAGATTTTTTTAAAAAAACTGGTTTACTCATGAATTTTAACTGGTTAACCAAATCCCCATGCTAAGTCTATGAGATGCAAAAAATTAAGAGTCCCTCCAGAGCTGTAAGCACTATCTCAAGCATATATTGACAATTTATTCACACTGTCATTACTTGCAGCAATAGCGATGTAGTGAAGCAACCAAGTGGGGTGTGTGTGTATTGAATGCTCTCATTAAGGAGGCCAGACTTGGTGGAGGTGGTTGACAGGGGTGGAGCTGCAGGCTATTGAAGGTTGCTCTGCCCTCTGCTGTGCGCTTTGCTTCAGCGTGAGCTAGGAGGCAGGTTTCAACCCCCCCCCCCAAATTTTCAACCCTCCCCAAAATCCCCCCCCCCGAAATTTTCAACCCCCCCCCTGAAATTGTCAACCCTCCCCGAAATTTTTTTCTGGCTACGGCCCTGCTCCATTCCCTTCCTTCCATCCTTCTTTTAATCCCTTCCTTCCTCCTTTCCTTTCTTCCCTCCCTTTTGACTTTCCTTCCTTCTCTTTCCTCCCTCCCTCGATTCTCTCCCTCCCTCCCTTTCATCTCTTCCTTCCCTTTTAACCTTTCCATCTTTCTCTCTTTCCTCCCTCCCTTCCCTACACCTTTCCTTCCTTACATCCTTCTCTTCATCCCTTCCTTCCTTTCCTTTTGCCTTTTCTTTCCTCCCTCCCTCCATTCCCTCCCTTCCTTTCACCTTCTCTCCATCCCTTTCCTTTTATCTTTACTTCTTTCTCTCTTTTCTCCCTCCCCCCTTTCCTCCATCCCCTTCCACCCTTTCATCCATCCTCCCTCCTTTCCTCCATTCCCTTCTACCCTTCCTTCCATCCTTCTCTTCCTCCCTTTTTTCTTTCCTTCTCTCTTTCCTCCCTCCCTTCTTCCATTCCCTCCCTCCCTTTCATCCTTCTCTTCCTTCCCTTTTATCTTTCCTTCCTTCTCTCTTTCCTCCATCCCTCCATCCCCTTCCACCCCCTTCCTTCCATCCTTCTCTTCATCCTTTCCTTCCCCTTTGCCTTTTCTTCCCTCCCTCCTTCCCTTCCCTTTTATCTTTCCTTCCTTCTTTCTTTCCTCCCTTCCTCCATTCCCTTCTACCCTTCCTTCCATCCTTCTCTTCCTCCCTTTTTTCTTTCCTTCCTTCTCTTTTTCCTTCCTCCTTTCCTCCTGGGGGATGTTTAGCTGAGAGAAGAGAAGGCAGAGAGGGAACAAGAGAAACCTGTTTCAAGATTTCAAAGGTTGTCTCACTGAGAAGAAGGAAAACTGACTTTTTGCTGCTCTTGAGACCAGGCCGCAAGAAAGGAGCCATGGGTTCAAATGGCACGGAAAGAGCAATGGGTTCAAATGGCAAAAGTTTAGGAAGAACTTCCTGAGAGTAAGAGCTGTTGGAGAGTGGAATCGGCTGCCTCAGAGTATGGCGAAGTCTCCTTCTCTGAAGGCTTTTCTGCACTGGCCGTCTTTTGGGAGTGCTTTTATTGTGCCTTCTTACATGAAGGTCTGGTTGTGATGAGACCCCGGAAGAAGGAAAAGGGGAGCAGCCCTGCTTGCTTTCCTCCTGAATGGAGCTGAGATGGACCTCCTTTCCATGCTCTCCTTGGTCTCCTCCTGCTCTTCTTGCTTGAACGGTAAGCAGAAAAACATCCTGGGGCTTCAAGACTGCCAGACAATGAAAAGATCTGGAACGGAATGTACAGAACCAGGCAGAGGAGAGGAGCTCACCCAGGATGTGCCGTGCTCCCCAAAGGCAACGTTTTGCACTTCTTGAAACCAAGGAACAAATGTGTATTGCCATCTAAAACAGTGCTCTTCACAATGGTGGTCTGTTGGCCGGTGCCAGCCCATGGGCCATCAGCTGTCCATCTGTACAAGTTCCCAGGCAAAATGGATAGGATAATAATCTACTTTGGCCACATAATGAGAAGACATGGAAGCTTAGAGGAGACAATTATGCTGGGGAAAGTGGAAGGTAAAAGAAAGAGGGGCCGACCAAGGGCAAGATGGATGGATGGCATCCTTGAAGTGACTGGACTGACCTTGAAGGAGCTGGGGGTGGTGACGGCCGACAGGGAGCTCTGGCGTGGGCTGTTCTGTGAGGTCACGAAAAGTCGGAGACGACTGAACGAATGAACAACAACAAATAATCTATATCTATCTATACATATCTATACACATTTATTTATTTCATATCAAAAGCATTGCATACATTTGTGTGTGTGTGTATAAGTATATAGTAGACTTGGTAGAGGGAAGCCCTGTGACCAACTGAACATAGTGCAGGGGTTTGGGGGAAATGACCTTGATTTTGGGAGATGTAGTTCACCTGCATCCCGAGAGCACTGAACCCAGCCGATGACAGATCTGGACCAAACTTGGCACAAGGACCCAACATGGCCAACTGTAAATACTGGTTGGGTTTGTGGGGTGATTGCCCTGGGAATCTGGGAGTTGTAGTTCACCCTTATTCAGAGGACACTGAACCCAGTTGATGATAGATCTGGACCAAACTTGGCACAAGGACCCAACATGGCCAACTGTAAATACTGGCTGGATTTGGAGGTGATTGCCCTGGGAATCTGGGAGTTGTAGTTCACCCTTATCCAGAGAGCACTGAACCTAGTCGATAATAGATTTGGACCAAACTTGGCACAAGGACCCAACATGGCCAACTGTAAATACTGGCTGGGTTTGGGGGTGATTGCCCTGGGAATCTGAGAGTTGTAGTTCACCCTTATCCAGAGGGCACTGAACCCAGTCGATGACAGATCTGGACCAAACTTGGCACAAGGACACAACATGGCCAACTGTAAATACTGGCTGGATTTGGAGGTGATTGCCCTGGGAATCTGGGAGTTGTAGTTCACCCTTATTCAGAGGGGATTGAACCCAGTCGATGACAGATCTGGACCAAACTTGGCACACAGAACTGACATGGCCAACTGTGTATACAGGCCTGGTTTGGGGAGGATTGAACCATGATTCTGGGAATTCTAGTTCACCCACATTGTTATGTATTTTCTAATGGAAGCAGTCAAAAAATGAAATCAAAGACTGGCTTTTTTCTAAGACATAGAACTACTAATTGACAAATGATATTACCTAACACCCCAAAACAAACAGTGCCTTTTTCAAATAACCCAGGCACCACTGGGTACCCAAGCTAGTATGGCATAAATGTGATACCGGTTTCTGGCACGTTAGGAGGGAGAAATGCCATATGAAATAGCTTCTGTTTGAATCCCTCCCAACGCTTGCATAAAATGATCAGGTCCAGAGTCTAGAATCCCCTGACAGCAATCCTTGCAGGTATTCTAAACACTTTCCTATTTCATTGAAATCCACAAGAAGCATGTGGACAATTTCAACAGAAAGGAAGAAACCATGAAAATGAACAAAATCTGGCTACCCAGATTTAAAAACTCTAAAATCATAACAGTAAATAAAGAACACTCAAAAAGAGGGGGACTCCAGACAAGAAACAAACAGGGGCAACTTATCACCTCTCAACAAAGGATTCCCCCAGGCAGTAAGAAGCCACTCCTCAAACTGCCAGACCATTAGATGCTAAAGGTGGCCAATTCACCCTGCACATTCCACACACATATATATACACCACTTGTCTTATTTCCAACTAACCTCACAACCTCTGAGGATACCTGCCATAGATGTGGGTGAAATGTCAGAAGAGAATGCTTCTGGAACATGGCCAGACAGCCTGGAAAAATCACAGCAACCCAGTGATTCCGGCCACGAAAGCCATTAACAATACACTTTCCTAACACTCAAAAACAAAGGAACTCCAGACAAGAAATAATCAGGGACAGCTAATCACCTCTAAACAAAGGATTCCCCCAGGCAGTAAGAAGTCACATCTGAAACTGCCAGGCCATTAAATGCTAATCAAAGTGGCCAATTGCAGCATTCACCCTGCATATTCCACAGATATATAACCCCCACTTGCCTTATTTCCAATTAACCTCACAACCTCTGAGGATACCTGCCATAGATGTGGGTGAAATGTCAGAAGAGAATTATTATTATTATTATTATTATTATTATTATTATAACTTTATTTGTACCCCGCTAGCATCTCCCCAAGGGATTCGATGCGGCTTACATAGGCCGAAGCCCCAAAACACAATACAACAATACAATAACCATAGCAAATTAAAAACAGTTAAGCAGAAAACAATAATGGTAAACAATACAACAAGACACTATTAAAACTGGGCCGGCCGGAGTAGGGGTACTGGGTTAAAAGTGCTGGCGTGGCAGGAGGGATGTAGGATTAAATATAAGTGCGATATGCAGTGTGCAGTGATCTTGGTTCTACTAAGGTGCTTCTGGGATTTGGTGCTGGAGGTTCCTAATCTGAAAAGGCACATCAGAACAGCCAGGTTTTCAGTTCCTTTCTGAAGACTGCCAATGTAGGGGCTTGTCTGAGATTTTTCGGGAGGGCGTTCCAGAGTCGGGGGGCCACCACAGAAAAGGCCCTGTCCCGTGTCCCCACCAAGCACACTTGCGACGCGGGCAGGATCACGAGCAGAGCCTCTCCAGATGACCAGAGTGAGCATGTGGGATCGTAGACAGTGATACGGTCATGCAGGTAAGGGTGTCCCAAACCGTTCAGGGCTTTGTAGGTAAGCACCTGCACCTACAATTGCACCAGGCCAGACAGCCTGGAAAACTCAGAGCAACCCAGTGATTCCGGCCATGAAAGCCTTTAACAATACACTTTCCTAACACTCAAAAATAGGGGAACTCCAGACAAGAGACAATCAGGAACAGCTATTTACCTCTAAACAAAGGATTCCTCCAGGCAGTAAGAAGCCACTCCTGAAACTGCCAGGCCATTAAATGCTAATCAAGGTGGCCAACTGCAACATTCACATCTATCTAGAACAGACAAGAGTTCTTTCTCCCACCCCTGACATTATTCCACAGATATATAAACCCAATTTTCCTAGTTTCTAACAGACCTCACAACCTCTGAGGATACCTGCTATAGATGGGGGTGAAATGTCAGGAGTGAATGCTTCTGGAACATGGCCAGACAGCCTGGAAAACACACAACCACCCAGTGATTCCAGCCATGAAAGCCTTCGACAATACACTTTCCTATTTCGTTTGTGAAAAGGCAGAGGGAATAGATTTCCTTTACTGCAGAAAATAAAAGCTTATTCAAGTGTTGGATTCCAAGGGTGTTTTGGCGAAGCGTAATACAATCGCCCACATGGCAAGCTGCTTCTGTGCCGTCTCTCTGGCTGTCTCCTTTGCTTTACTGGCACCCATGTGGAGAGTGACAGTTGCAGTTGGCAAGGATGGCCCCTTTCTAACTATGGCTGCCTCTGCTCCACGTTTCGTCACAGTTGTTAATTCACAAGGCAGATGGGTTCAACCTTTCTTTATCCCCTTTTCTAAATAGGAGCCCTCAGCATAGCAAGTGGGTGGAGAGATACAGCACATGCAGAAAAGCATTTATGGGCATATAGATTGTTGACCTTGTATGGCAGCGTTTCTCAATCTGGGGGCTGGGACCCCTGATGGGGTTTCATGAAGTGGTTTCAGAGAGGTCACCAAAGACAATCAGAAAACATATATCTCTGATGGACTTCAGAACCCCTTTGGCAGAGAAGGCTGAAGATCTCTCCGTCTGTCCTTCTCTTCCTTTTTGGAAACAGACGGTGAATCCTTCCACCAAAAGCTCTCCTCTGCTGTGATAGGCCGGCCTCTCAACTACAACTCCCAATTGTCAAGGTGTATTTTCCCTGTGCTTCTCTTCCTTTTTGGAAACGGATGGCCAAGGGGAGGGCTGTTTCTGAGACTCCAAGCAGGGAGGGGAGAGCAGGCATGCCCAGCGCATGGAGAGCAGGCGTGCCCACGGGAGAGCAGGTGTGCCCAGTGCATGGAGAGCAGGCATGCCCAGCACTTGGAGAGCTGGCGTGCCCACAGGAGAGCAGGCGTGCCCAGCGCATGGAAAGCAGGCGTGCCCACGGGAGAGCAGGTGTGCCCAGTGCATGGAGAGCAGGCGTGCCCACAGGAGAGCAGCCGTGCCCAGCGCATGGAGAGCAGGCATGGCCATGGGAGAACAGGTGTGCCCAGTGCATGGAGAGCAGGCGTGCCCATGGGAGAGCAGGCGTGCCTGCAGGAGAGCAGGCATGCACAGCACATGGAGAGCTGGCGTGCCCACGGGAGAGCAGGTGTGCCCAGTGTATGGAGAGCAGGCATGCCCAGGGCTTGGAGAGCAGGCGTGCCCACAGGAGAGCAGGCATGCACAGCACATGGAGAGTTGGCGTGCCCACAGGAGAGTAGGCGTGCCCACAGGAGAGCAGGTTTGCCCAGCACATGGCAGCGTGGTACACATGTGCGGATGTGGAAAAGTATGTGAGGCTGGAGGGAGGCTCACACCAGCAAGTTCCATTAAGGCATGGGGATTCTTTGTGGGAAGTTTGGCCCAATTCTATCGTTGGTGGGTTCAGTATGCTCTCTGATTGTAGGTGAACTATAAATCCCAGCAACTATAACTCCCAAATGTCAAGGTCTATTTTCCCTGTCCTTCTTTTCCTTTTTGGAAACAGACGGTGAATTCTTCCACCAAAAGCCCTTCTCCTGCTGTGATTGGCTGGCCTCTCAGCCAAGGGGAGGGCTGTTTCTGAGACTCCAAGCAGAGAGGGGAGAGCATGCAAGGCTGGAGGGAGGCAGGTATTGCTTTCAAGGCAAGAGGGAAAGCACCCTTTGATTGTAGGTGAACTATAAATCCCAGCAACTACAACTCCCATGTGACAAAATCTATCCCCCACCCCCACCCCACCACTATTCAAGTTTGGGCGTATCAGGTATTTGTGCCAAATCTGGGCCACTAAATGAAAATATTTATTTATGATATTTCTACCCCACCTTTCTCGAACCACTACATATGCTGCTCAAATGTAGTGGAAACTGATAATGAAGTGCAGAATTCAATGTGGTGATTGTGTCTCCTCCATTCCTTCCCATTGCATCATTCCAAGATCCAGCTTCCCTCCAGCTTCATATAAAGTCAGAATCTGCTTCCTGCACCACGAACCTCTTGGCCTCGCTCTCAGAAGTGTCAGGAATTCACCAAGAGGCACATGCTTGTCTCTGACCCTTGATATTCCCTCCTCTTTGGGACGAAAGACACTGCTGAGTGCCCAAGGTGTTGGGCTGTTTTAAAAGGAATCTTATCTCACCAAGTGCTTTTCTCTTTATCTTCCACCTCTTGGCACATACGTGCCAGGAGACATGACCCATCAGGGCTGTTAGTCATTGCCTTTCTTGGACCCTTCTTATCTTGAGCAGATTTTGCAACTCGTTGCGTATCTCTTCCTGTCTCCCTTTTTGCACCACTACATTTTTGGCTCAGTTATAATGCCCTGTGGGATGTTCATTCTTTTTGCAAGGGGACTATGCTTTGCTATTACTTTTGCAGAGCAGAATCATAGCGTTAGAAGAGACCCCAAAGGTCATCCAGACCAACTCCATTCTGCCATTTTGTTGTTTATTCGTTCAATCTCTTCTGACTCTTTGTGACCTCCTGGACCAGGCCAGAGCCAGAGATGAGCACTGCCTCCAAAGCCGGAAATGAAAGGAGAAGCCTTTGTCTTTGTTTGTGTTTGTGTGCTTTGTTGCATTGTAACAGGACATTGAATGTTTGTTAGTATCTGTTTATACTGTAATCTGCTCTAAGTCCCCATGGGGAGAAGGGTGGAATATAAATAATAATAATAATAATAATAATAATAATTATTATTATTATTATTAGAAACACAACAAGATGAGTCCACAGCAGACAAGATCACTCTGCTGGCTGTTGTATTGGATCACATGTCGGACACTTCCCAAGTGTCTAGGACTGTGTGATGTATCGGCAAATTATGTGTGCAGATCCCAGTAAGGTGGCCTTCTGCAGCTGGTAGCGCTGATTGTGTTTAAGTGCTGTCTTCATAGACGTGTCAGCAGCCTATGATATTGTGAACCACCGCCTCCTCCTGAGAAAAATGTATAATATCACAAAGCACTACCACCTCACGCGCCTCATAGGAAACCTGCTACAAAACAGGAGCTTTTTTGTTGAGTTCCAGGGCCAGAGAAGCAGATGGCGGAAACAGAAGAACGGCCTGCCTCAGGGGAGCGTGCTTGCTCCATCCATGTTCAACATCTACACAAATGACCAGCCACTGCCAGAAGGGACAGAGAGTTTCATCTATGCTGATGATCGTGCCGTTACTGCTCAAGCAGGGAGCTTTGAGATGGTAGAACAGAATCTCTCCGAAGCTCTAGGTGCTCTTACTGCCTATTACAGGGAAAACCAGCTGATCCCTAACCCATCTAAAACACAGACATGTGCCTTTCATCTTAAGAACAGACAAGCATCCCGAGCTCTGAGGATTACCTGAGAAGGAATCCCACTGGAGCATTGCAGCGCACCCAAATACCTGGGAGTCACTCTAGACCATGCTCTTACCTACAAGAAGCACTGCCTGAACATCAAGCAAAAAGTGGGTGCTAGAAACAATATCATACGGAAGCTGACTGGCACAACCTGGGGGTCAGAACCAGACACAGTGAAGACATCTGCCCTTGCGCTGTGCTACTCTGCTGCTGAGTATGCACGCCCAGTGTGGAACACATCTCACCATGCTAAAACAGTGGATGTGGCTCTTAATGAGACATGCCACATCATCACGGGGTGTCTGCGCCCTACACCACTGGAGAAATTACACTATTTAGCTGGTATTGCACCACCTGACATCCGCTGGGAAGTAGCAGCCAATAGTGAAAGGACTAAGGCAGTGACATCTCCAGCTCATCCCTTGTTTGGGTATCAGCCAGCATGTCAATGAATTAAATCTAGAAATAGTTTTCTAAGATCTACAGAGACACTCGCTGGAACATCTCAGCTAGCAAGAGTCCAAAAGTGGCAGGCTCAAACCCAGAACCTCAACCAATGGCTGATACCAAATGAGAGACTCTCCCCTGGGCATACAGAAAACTGGGCAACTTGGAAGGTGCTGAACAGACTCCGCTCTGGCAGCACGAGATGCAGAGCCAACCTCAAGAAATGGGGCTACAAAGTGGAATCCACGACATGTGAGTGCGGAGAAGAGCAAACCACTGACCACCTGCTGCAATGCAACCTGAGCCCTGCCACATGCACAAGGGAGGACCTTCTTATAGTAACACCAGAAGCACTCTAAGTGGCCAGATACTGGTCAAAGGACATTTAATCAACTACCAAACTCACAAATTTTGTATTTTGTCTGTTTGTTTGTTTTGTTCTGTTAGAAATGTAATACAATTGACTGGTTGCCCTGACACGACAAATAAATAAGTGCAGGCCAAGGTCTTTAGGCACTGCACCCAGTATAACCATCACCACTGGGACCACCTTTACTAAGTTGTTGTTGTTGTTCTTCTTCTTCTTCTTCTTTGTCTTCTTCTTCCTATTATTATTATTATTATTATTATTTTGTTTATTTGTTCAGTTGCTTTCAACTTTTCATGACCATTATTATTATTATTATTATTATTATTATTAGAGTAATATTATTCTTATTATTAATGAACTACTTCAGGAAAGCCTCTGCACCGTAACTGTAACCAATTACTTTAAATACTTAAAATATTCAAATATTAAATATTAATTAAGCATTTAATTTAGTTAAATATGTGAGTATTTAATTATTGATAGCAATTTGCTGTATTAATCAAGGAAAAAAAGGGATGCTCCAGGCTATGCTTATTACCAAGGAACCAGAGACACAACTAGCTTTCTGGGAATGCAAAACTGCATCATTCCCTTCGTGATGAAGGCTCATGCAAGTGCAACAAATGAAATAGACACCCCACTTGAAATCACACTGCACAATTATCACAGTTTGGCCCCACTTTAATTGACATGATTGCACTCTTAAGAAGATCTAGATGAGGAACTTTGAACATTCCAATAGAAAGCTCTTGTGCTATAGTTCAGGGAAATGGACTAAAGAGTTCTGAGAATTTCACTGAACTACAAATCCCAGGATATCACAAGGCTTTTGCCCCCCATCTACACAGTTATATGAGCTCCCAATGGCACAGTGGGTTAAACCACTGAACTGCTGAACTTGCTGACCGAAAGGTCGACAGTTTGAATCCGGGGAGTGGGGTGAGCTCCCACTGCTAGCCCCAGCTTCTGCCAACCTGGCAGTTCAAAAACATGCAAATGTGGGTAGATCAATAGGTACTGGTGGGAAGGTAACAGCGCTCCATGCAGTCATGCCGGTCACACAACCAGGAGGTGACAACGCAGGCTCCTTGGCTTGGATATGGAGAATAGGTCCTCCCCAGAGCCAGAAATGAGCACTGCCTCCAAAGCCGGAAATGAAAGGAGAAGCCTTTGCCTTTGTTTCTGTTTGTGTGTCTCGTTGCTTTGTAACAAGGCATTGAATGTTTGCCAGTATCTGTTTATACTGTAATCCGCTCTGAGTCCCCATGGAGAGAAGGATGGAATATAAATGAAGTATTATTATTATTATTATTATTATTATTAGAAACACAACAAGAGGAGTCCTCAGCAGTGTTGTTGTTGTTGTAATGAACTACTTCCAGAAAACCTCTGCACTGTAACAGTAATGAGTTACTTTAAATACAGTGCAGTGAGCTCCCACTGTTAGCACCAGCTTCTGCCAATCGAGCAGTTCAAAAACATGCAAATGTGAGTAGATCAAAGGGAAGGTTCGAAAACATGCAAATGTGAGTAAATCAAAGGGAAGGTAACGGTGCTCCATGCAGTCATGCTGGCCACATGACCTTGGAGGCGTCTATGGACAGTGCCGGCTCTTTGGCTTAGAAATGGAGATGAACACCACCCTCCACAGTCAGACATGACTCGACTTCATGTCAGAGGAAACCTTTCCCTTTACTATATCATATACACAGATATAGTCATTTTATGCAACATATTTTTAATAATGTTGTGCATGAAACAATGTTTGTATACCTTGAACCGCCATGAAGCAAAGGCACCACTATCTCATTCGCCTACATGGAGAATTTTTGGAATATTTTGGATTTTCAGCCTTCTGGATAAGGGACGTGCATCTTATCCCTCTTACTGGCTCCCTATTTCAGTGTCACTCACACAAATCCATACATCTCCCTTCAAAATACAACCAGGTCCAACCATGCTATGTTGGAGGCTGTTGCCTATATCAAAAGAGGAGAGGTCTTGGCACCTTTAGCAGGAGAAAGGGAACCCCTGCGTTTTGCCCATGGCAGTGTTTTGCATCCTCACCAGCTGCGCCCTTCTTCGCCCTCATTGCCCCCTTGCAAATGCATTCGGTGGAAATATGAAAGGTTGCCTTCTGATGGCTCAGCCCCCTCCGCTCTTTCAGGGGGAATAATGAGAGGGATCTCTCTCCGCATCAAGCACATGTGCCCGCTGCCTTTGTCCATCCTGCTGATGCGGCAGTGCCGCCAAGGGCAACCCTGCTGAGTCATCTGCTGCGATTCTGCAGCCTCGTGGATGGAGGAGCCTGGCTTGGGTTGCCACACGCTGCTGGTTGAAAATGCCCATGCCTTCGGCTAGCAGGCTCCTGCCAACATGCAATAGCAGGCGGCATTCCTCTCACAGTCTGGAGGACAGCATGTCCCTGATGCAACCTGGCTGGCATGCCTTCTTTGAGGAGAGGGTGGGGGAAGGAAGAGCAACAATGCACCCACCTGTTCTGTTCTCTCCACTGACTCTTGAAACAGAGAGGGTGGGAGAGCTTTGCTCCCCTGGAGAAAACCAGCTTTAGGATTAGCACCTTGAGAGAACCAGGGCGTGGACAGACCTACCAGTTGGCTTTTATCTAACCCAGTGGTTCTCAACCTGGGGGTCGGGACCCTGAGGGGGGTTGCAAGGGGGTGTCAGAGGGGTCGCCAAAGACCATCAGAAAGCACAGCATTTTCTGTTAGTCATGGGGATTCTGTGTGGGAAGCTTGGCCCAATTCTATCGTTGGTGAGGTTCAGAATATTCTTTAATTGTAGGTGAACTATACATCCCAGCAACTATAGCTCCCAAATGTCAAGGTCTATTTCCCCCAAACTCTACTAGTGTTCACATTTGGGCACACGCATGTAGCCCGGGGAGGGGGGGGGGCTTGAGGGGCTTCAGCCCCCCCCCCCCCAAATTCTCATGGTAGTCCGTGAGAAGGCCTTACTGGTACATTATTTAAACTGTTACGTTTATTCATATCATGATCTGATCACCATGCTCAATATATCCCATATGCATGGGGGTATTGGGGTAATGATACAAAAGGTTTGCTAGGGTAGACCCTCTTTCACTCAGACTCAGCCCCCCCGAATCAAACTCAGCCACCCCCCCCCCCCCCCGAATCAAAATCCTGGCTAGGGGTCTGTTTGGGCATATTGAGTATTTGTGCCAAGTTTGGTCCAGATACATCATTGTTTGAGACCCCAGTGCTCTCAGAATGTAGGTGAACTACAACTCCAAAACTCAAGGTCGGTGCCCACCAAACCCTTCCAGTATTTTCTGTTGGTCATGGGAGTTATGTGTGCCAAGTTTGGTTCAATTCGATCATTGGTGGAGTCCAGAATGCTCATTAATTTTAGGTGAACTGTAAATCCCAGCAACAACTACCAAATGACAAAGTCAATCCCCCCCCAACCACTCCAGTATTCAAATTTGGGCATATCGGGTATTTGTGCCAAACGTGGTCCAGTGAATGAAAATACATCCTGCATATCAGATCTTTACATTTTGATTCATATCAGTAGCTAAATCACAGTTATGAAGTAGCAACGAAAATAATGTGATGTTTGGGGGTCAACACAACATGAGGAACTGTATTAAGGGGTTGCGGCATTAGGAAGTTTGAGCACCACTGGACTAGATACTTTATTGCTCTCATCCAATACAACTTTATGTTCTTATTTTAAGCTGAAGAAGCCATGAGTTATGAGAGATCGCATCTCAGACGTTGAAGAATCGAAGTACTTTTATTTGTGTTTGGAATTGGGAAAAAGGATCGGAATCTGTCTTCATAGACAGAGCCCCTCAAGCTAAGAAAGAATTGGAGGCCCCGGGGAGCTCAGCTGACTTCCCCAGAGTCCCTGCGTGGCATTCCTGCTGAGCCGAAACACGAATGTTGAAAGCGAAGCAGAAAAACAGTTCAGTGACTACGAGAGGGACGCTGGCACCTGGTGCCCATCTCCAGGTTCCCTAAAGACCTTCATCAGCCAAATCACCAGAGGTGCCATCAGGCAATGGATTTGGATCAGACCTTTGGAGTGTCTCTCAAATAAATAAGCAAGAGGGAGCCTCAAAAAGTTGTATTATTGAAGGCTTTCATGGCTGGAATGACTGGGTTGTTGTAGGTTTTTTGGTCTATATGGCCATGTTCTAGAAGCATTCTCTCCTGACGTTTCGCCTGCATCTGTGGCAAGCATCCTCAGAGGTTGTGAGTTCTTTCTCCCAACCTGGACATCATTCCACAGGTATATAAACCCAATTTTCCTAGTTTCCAACAGACCTCACAGCCTCTGAGGATGCTTGCCGTAGATGCAGGCGAAATGTCAGGAGAGAATGCTTCTAGAACATGGCCATATAGCCCAAAAAACCTACAACAACACAGAATAAGACTGGCTTACTGCATTTCTAATTTAGAACCAGCAACAATGGCTGGTGAGCATCTATGTAGGCTTTCCCTTATGTCAGTGTTTTTCAACCTTCCTAATGCAGCTACCCCTTAATACAGTTCCTCATGTTGTGGTGACCCCCAAACATAACATTATTTTTGCTCTTACTTCACAACTGTAATTCTGCTATTGTTGTGAATCGCAATGTAAATATCTTATATGCTTTCATTCACTGGACCAAATTTGGCACAAATACCTGATACACCCAAATTTGAATACAGTTGGGCTTGGCAGGGGGAGGATTGATTTTGTCATTTGGGCGTTGTAGTTGCTGGGATTTATAGTTTACCTACAATCAAAGAGCATTTTGAACTCCACCAATGATGGAATTGAACCAAACTTGGCACACAGAACTCCCATGACCAACAGATAATACTGGAAGGGTTTGGTGGGCATTGACCTTGAGTTGTGGGGTTGTAGTTCACTTTCATACATAGATCACTGTGGACACAAACAATGGTGGATATGTCCAAATGTGATTATTGGTAGAGTTTGGGGAAAATAGACCTTGACATTTGGGAGTTTTAGTTTCTGGGATTTATAGTTAACCTACAATCAAATAGCATTCTGAACTTCACCAACACTGGAAATCCACCAACTTGGCACACAGGACTCGACCAACAGAAAATACTTGAATGGTTTGGTGCACATTGACCTTGAGTTTTGTAGTTGTAGTTCACCTACATCCAGAGAGCACTGTGGACTCAATCAATGATGGATCTGGACCAAACTTGGCACAAATGCTCAATATGCCCAAATGTGAACACTGGCAGAGTTGGGGGAAAATAGACCTTGACCATTGGGAGTTGTAGTTGCTGGGATGTATAGTTCACCTACAATCAAAGAGCATTCTGAACTCCACCAACAATGGAAATGAACCAAACTTGACACACAGAACTCCCATTACCAATCAAAAATCCTGGAAGGGTTTGGGGCGCACTGGCCTTTGGAGTTGTGGAGTTGTAGTTCGTCTACATCCAGAGAGTACTGTGGACTCAAACAATGATGGATCTGGACTAAACTTGGCACAAGTGCTCAATATGCCCAAATGTGAAAGCTGGTGGAGTTTGGGGGAAATAGACCTTGACCATTGGGAGTAGTTGCTGGGATTTATAGTTCACCTACAATCAAAGAGCATTCTGAACTCCATCAATAATGGAAATGAACCAAACTTGGCACACAGAACTCCCAAAACCAACCAAAAATATTGGAAGGGTTTGGTGCACATTGACCTTGAGTTTTGGAGTTGCAGCTGAATAAAATCCCACATGGAATATATGGCAGTGTGAACTCAGATAACCCAGTTCAAAGCAGATATCGTAGGATTTTCTGCCTTGATATTCTGGGTTAATATGGCTGTGTGGACAGGCCCTTAGTATAAATGAGAGAGTCTTGGGGGGAGGGGGGATTTCTAAGATTCAAGCAAGCAATTACATATTTCCTTCTAACCCTGAAAAAGACGCTATATTGATCTTTTTCCTGCATCACAAAAAGAAAGGAAAGAAAGAAAGAAAGAGGGAGAGAAAGAAAGAAAGAAAGAAAGAAAGAAAGAGGGAGGGAGAGAAAGAAAGAAAGAGAGAGAGAGAGAGAGAGAAAGAGAGGAAAGAAAGAGGGAGAGAAAGAAAGAAAGAACGAGAGAGAGAGAGAGAGAGAGAGAGAGAGAGAGAAAGAGGGAGAGAAAGAGGGAGAGAAAGAGGGAAAGAAAGAGGGAAAGAAAGAAAGAAGGAAAGAAAGAAAGAAGGCAGGGGCTAACTTGAGTTCATTAATCTGGCAAACCGGATAATTATGTGTCCCAAAATGGGTCTCTGAAACAGCTCTCTTCACAGCGGTGTGTCTGAAAATAGCTCCATTGACACAACTCTCTCCTATTAAACCCTCCTGCTTCTTGACACCCAAATCTGGAGGGGAGTGCAGACCTCCTTGGAAAGATTTATATACCTTGAGAGGATTTTCTTAGTGCCTCTGTAGATTGTTCCACAGATATATAAACCCAATTTTCCTAGTTTCCAACAGACCTCACAACCTCTGAAGATGCCTACTATAGATGCAGGCAAAACGTCAGGAGAGAATGCTTCTAGAACATGGCCATACAGCCCGAAAAACCTACAAAACCCAGTGATTCCAGCCATGAAAGCCTTCGACAACACATCAATTGCAAACATGCCAGTAGTAACACACTGGGACTGCTTCAGTCCTGGGTTCAAAACCCTGTTCCATTTGCCAGTGGCCATACAGCCCGGAAAACTCACAGCAACCTAGAACAAGGGAAAGCTCCCCATGCTGCCATTGTCCCACGTGGTGCACTGAACTCACATCAGCATGATGGGAATTGCAGTTCAATCTATTTGCAGACCCCAAGGTTGAGGGAGACAGGCTTAGGCACGTATAATAGAATCATAGAAATATTGAGTTGGAAAAGACCTGGTGGGCCATCCAATCCAACCCCATTCTGCGAAGAAGAAGAGTTTCATCTATGCTGATGATCGTGCCATCACTGCCCAAGCAGGGAGTTTTGAAATGGTTGAACAGAAACTCTCCGAAGCTTACATAGAATCATTGAGTTGGAAAAGATCTGGTGGACCATCCAATCCAACCCCATTCTGCCAAGAAGAAGAGTTTCATCCATGTCATGATCATGTCATCACCGCCCAAGCAGGGAGTTTTGTAATGGTTGAACAGAAGCTGTCTGAAACTTTCATAGAATCATTGAATCCTAGAGTTGGAAGAGACCTAGTGGGCCATCCAATCCAATCCCATTCTGCCAAGAAGAAGAGTTTCATCTATGCTGATGATCGTGCCATCACCGCCCAAGCAGGGAGTTTTGAAATAGTTGAACAGAAGCTCTCCGAAGCTTACATAGAATCATTGAGTTGGAAAAGATCTGGTGGACCATCCAATCCAACCCCATTCTGCCAAGAAGAAGAGTTTAAGCTATGCTGATGATCGTGTCATCACCGTCCAAGCATGGAGTTTTGTAATGGTTGAACAGAAGCTCTCTGAAGCTTTCATAGAATCATAGAATCATAGAGTTGGAAGAGACCTTGTGGGCCATCCAATCCAACCCCATTCTGCCAAGAAGAAGAGTTTCATCTATGCTGATGATCGTGCCATCACTGCCCAAGCAGGGAGTTTTGAAATAGTTGAACAGAAGCTCTCCGAAGCTTACATAGAATCATTGAGTTGGAAAAGATCTGGTGGACCATCCAATCCAACCCCATTCTGTGAAGAAGAAGAGTTTCATCTATGCTGATGATCGTGCCATCATTGCCCAAGCAGGGAGTTTTGAAATGGTTGAACAGAAACTCTCCGAAGCTTACATAGAATCATTGAGTTGGAAAAGACCTGGTGGACCATCCAATCCAACCCCATTCTGCGAAGAAGAAGAGTTTCATCTATGTTGATGATCGTGCCATCACTGCCCAAGCAGGGAGTTTTGAAATGGTTGAACAGAAACTCTCCGAAGCTTACATAGAATCATAGAACCATAGAGTTGGAAGAGACCTGGTGGGCCATCCAATCCAACCCCATTCTGCCAAGAAGAAGAGTTTCATCTATGCTGATGATCGTGCCATCACTGCCCAAGCAGGGAGTTTTGAAATGGTTGAACAGAAGCTCTCCGAAGCTTACATAGAATCATTGAATCCTAGGGTTGGAAAAGACCTGGTGGGACATCCAGTCCAACCCCATTCTGCCAAGAAGCAGGAAATCACTTTCAAAGCATCCCCGACAGATGGCCATCCAGCCTCTGCTTAAAAGCCTCCAAAGAAAGTGCCTCCACCACACTCCTGGGGCAGAGAGTTCCACTGCTGAACAGCTCTCATAGTCAGGAGTTTCTTCCTAATGTTCAGATGCCACAGTCAAGAAGTTCTTCCTAATGTTCAATAGTAGACTGAATGCTCTCTATTGACCAAACTCAAACAACAACATTATTTTGAGGGACCTTCTACACAGCCCTCTATCCCAGAATATCAAGGCAGAAAATCCCACATTATATGTGTGGACTCAGATAACCCAGTTCAAACCAGATATTGTGGGATTTTCTGCCTTGATATTCTGGGATAGAGGGCTGTGTGGAAGGGCTTGGGTCTCTCTTAACCTATAATATGCCAATGCATGTGAGAAAACTTCGAAAAGTGATTTTAGTGACCAGAGTACTACAGCAAAGCAAAGTCCAGAATGGTAACAATTCCAAATTCCAGGAAACCGGGGTCCACAAAGCCATTGTCTCCCGAACAATGACATTTTTAGCGTGGTTTGAAATATTCTTGAGGTGTTTGGCTTCAAAATGGCCTTTGTAGTTCCAAAATAGCCCCCCCCCCCCCAAATATATCTTTGTGTCCCTTAAAGGGCATTTGGGGACATAATTGTGATTTTCTTTTGCTGTAGGAAGTTGTGACGGTCTCCTGGAGACCTAATGCAATCCTCTGGCCTTCCACAGTTGTCCTAAGCTGACTGCAATATCCTTTACTTGCTAAATTCATCCAGACTAGGATCCAAGTGAGAGAAGGCAGAAGCAATTTCCACCTGAAGAGAGGCTTCCTCTGTCTAGCAGCCTTGGCAGATGGAAAACACAAGGGCCGCCCAGACATCAATTCTCACCTTCAGATATCCCACACCTCACCTTGCTGTAAAATTATGACTCAAAGACAGGGAGGAGAATCTCCTACAGGATTCACGACAGGTTTCCCAGATCTCCATTCTACTGTGTCGCTCTTATCACGTCCTTTGCTCATCTTGGGAGTGATCCTGGACTCATTGCTGAGCCTGGAACACCAGGTTTCGGTGGTGACCAGGGGAGCATTTGCACAGTTAAAGCTTGAGCGCCAGCTGCGCCCGTACCTTGGAAAGTCTGACTTGGCCACGGCAGTCCACGCTCTGGTTACATCCCGTATAGACTACTGCAGCTTTGAGGGTGTACTCCTGCCTACCTCAGTGGGGGAGGACTGCATGGCCCTTGGGGCTCCCTAGTATCAATAATAATAATAATAATAATAAACATAATCATAATAATTCATCTGCAAAGAACCAAATGAAACAATAGATCACATCCTCAGCTGCTGCAAGAGGATTGTGCAGACAGACTACAAGCAGAGGCACAACACCATTGCTGAGATGATTCATTGGAACTTGTGCCACGAATACCATCTGCTTGCGACAAAGAACTGGTGGGATCACAAGCCTGAAAATGTTGTAGAAAATGAATGTCAAACTCCTCTGGAACTTCCAGATTGAGCCAGACAGATAAGCACAACATACCTAACCTCACTATCGTGTTAAAAAACAAAGTATGGATTGTCGATGTTGCAATCTCAGGAGACAGCAGGATTGAAGAAAAACAACTGGAAAACCTGACACAATATGACGATTTAAAGATCAAACTGCAAAGACTTTGGCACAAGCCAGTCAAGGTGGTCCCAGTGGTGATCAGCACACTGGGTGCAGTGCCTCAAGACCTTGGCCTGCACTTAAAGACAATCAGCGCTGGCAAAATACCACCTGCCAGCTGCAGAAGGCCACCTTACTGGGATCTGCACGCATTATTTGCCGATACATCACACAGTCCTAGACACTTGGGAAGTGTCTGACGTGTGATCCAATTCAACAGCCAGCAGAGTGTCTGCTGTGGACTCATGTTGTGTTTCTAATAATAATAATCATCATCATCATCATCATCATCATCATCATTATCATCATCATAGTAACTGTGTGGTTTTCTGGCATTGTATATTTCTGCCACTTCTGCGATTGTTCATTTGTATTTTGATTCAATAGATGTCCAGAATCAGCAGCATCCACCACTGATTTTTATCCTGACCATAGACTGAGCCAGTATAGACTTCGTTTTGGTTTGTTTCTTCATAGTGCTCATGGGTTAGTTTTAATTAATTAATTGTTATTTAATAATTTTTGAGGCATCAAATTGTTGCCGACAGCGAACTGTCTTGAGTCGCCTCCAGGCTGAGAAAGGTGGTATACAAATGTGGTAAATAAATCTATATAAATAAAAATGTAATGTTCATTTGTGGGATTAACATAACTCAAAAACCACTGTGCGAATTGACACCAAATTTGGACACAAGACACCCACTAACCCAAGGAGTGACCATCACTCAAAAAAATTAATTTTGTAATTTGAGTTATAGTTGTTGGAATTTATAGTTAACCAACAATCAAAGAGCATTCTGAACTCCACCAATGATGGAATTGAACCAATCTTGGCACACAGGACTCCAATGACAAACAGAGAATACTGGAAGGGTTTGGTGGGCATTGACCTTGAGTTTGGGAGCTGTAGTTCACCAACATCCAGAGAGCACTGTGGACTCAAACAATAATGGATCTGGACCAAACTTGGCTCGAATATTCCAAATACCCAAATATGAACACAGATGGAGTTTAAGGGAAATAGACCTTGGCATTTGGGAGTTGTAGTTACTGAGATTTATAGTTCATCTATAATCAAAGAGCATTCTGAACCCCACAAACGAGAGAATTGGGGCAAACTTCCTACACAGAACCCCCATGACCAACAGAAAATACTTAAGGCCACCCAGTCCAACTCCCTTCACCAGAGCAAAAAAACCTAATCAAAGCCCTCCTGACAAAGAGCCATCCAGCCATAGATATAGATATATATGATTCACACACAGAGCGATATTGTATCATAGATTTGAAAGGGACCCCTAAAGAAGGACAATTCTATGTTGCATGTTCCAGCATAGGCAAACCAGACAATCTCCACATCAATACTGACAAAGAAACAACAAGAAATACTTTTAACCCACAAGCATCAAGACATTACATATATTAGAAACCAACACTTTCTCATTACTTTATTTTCCAGCTCACAAGACTGGGCCACAGCAACGCGTGGCAAGGAACGGCTAGTGATAAATAAACTTTCCCGTCCTCAAATTCCAGTCATTTCAGTGCTCCGCTTCTACTGCCCCAGGGTAATGCCTCCCTTCGTGCCCCCCTCTGTTACCTAATGTCTTCATTGAGAAACACAACATTAAATTCAAATTGTTGCCGCCAGGTAATAATCGTGGCAAGCACTGTGCCTTCCTCTCTTCGCCTCCGAGATGTAACGCCGAAGCTATTCAAATATTTGCCTTCACTTTATAGTTCATTACATACTGGGCTCCCATCTCGACATCAGACACTTCCAAGGCCCAGATGGGATGTATGATTGATGGGACCATTGAGATACTCCCCCCACCACGCAAAACAGGTCCAGTTCTACCATAAAGTGCTCTATGCATGACATCCTAACAAAGGAGGTGGCAACAGACCACCAGATCTTGAGGGGACGTACCTAGGCATCCCTTATAGCCTTCTAAAACCCATCTAAAACACAGACATGTGCCTTTCATCTCAAGAACAGAGAAGCATCCCGAGCTCTGAAGATCACCTGGGAAGGAATCCCACTGGAGCATTGCAGCGCACCCAAATACCTGGGAGTCTCTCTGGACCGTGCTCTGACCTACAAGAAGCACTGCCTGAACATCAAGCAAAAAGTGGGTGCTAGAAACAATATCATACGAAAGCTGACTGGCACAACCTGGGGATCACAACCAGATACAATGAAAACATCTGCCCTTGCACTATGCTACTCTGCTGCTGAATATGCATGCCCAGTGTGGAACACATCTCACCACGCTAAAACAGTGGATGTGGCTCTTAATGAGACATGCCGCATTATCACGGGGTGTCTGCGCCCAACACCACTGGAGAAATTACACTGTCTAGCCGGTATCGCACTACCTGACATCCACCGGGAAGTAGCAGCCAATAGTGAAAGGACCAAGGCAGAGACATCTCCAGCTCATCCTCTGTTTGGGTATCAGCCAGCACATCAACGACTTAAATCCAGACATAGTTTTCTAAGATCTACAGAGACACTCGCTGGAACACCTCAGCAAGCGAGAGTCCAAAAGTGGCAGGCTCAAACCCAGCACCTCAACCAATGGCTGATACCAAATGAGAAACTCCCCCCTGGGCACACAGAGGACTGGGCGACTTGGAAGGAGCTGAACAGACTGCTCTCTGGCACCACGAGATGCAGAGCCAACCTTCAGAAATGGGGCTACAAAGTGGAATCCTCAACATGCGAGTGTGGAGAAGAGCAAACCACTGACCACCTGCTGCAATGCAATCTGAGCCCTGCCACATGCACAAGGGAGGACCTTCTTGGAGCAACACCGGAAGCACTCCAAGTGGCCAGATACTGGTCAAAGGACATTTAATCAACTACCAAACTCACACATTTTGTATTTTCTCTGTTTGTTTGCTTTGTTCTGTTAGAAATGTAATATAACTGACTGGCTGCCCTGACACGAGAAATAAATAGCCTTCTTGAAGGGCACTGGGTTGAGGAACAATAGTGTAGATCAGGCACAGGCAAACTTGGACCCTCCAGGTGTTTTGGACTTCAACTCCCACAATTCCTAACCACTGGTAACCTGCCTGGGATTTCTAGGAGAAGTCCAAACCACCTGAAGGAGCACAGTGTTGAGGAACACTGCTATAGAGTACACCTCTAGGAATCTCCAGTCAATGTTGACCCATGGAAGTTGTCCATACAGTTGAACTGGGAGACCTGGACTTTAGGGAGACCATCTTAACCAAATCTATGAATAGTCCAACCCTTAAAGCTAAACCTGAACTATGACCATGCAGCTCAAAATATTATGTCACTGAGAAACCAAGTTGTTTTCTAGTATCCCAAAATATCACCAAAGAAATCCAGATGTGCTCATCATTAGCCCGTCTGTGCTCACCTCTTCCCACTGATGGATGTAACGTATGAGCCTGGATAGCCGCAGGAGACGTAAAAGGCTGAGGATTTTGGTGAAGCGGACGATCCGGAGAGCTCTCGCCGTCTTGTAAACCTCTGAATCAATGCGCGTCTCCACGATCAGAAAAATGTAGTCTACTGGGATGGAGGAGATGAAATCCACCACAAACCAGCTCTTGAGGTACTTCATCTTAATCCTCTGCGGGTCAAGGATGATCTCCGTGTTGTCCTCCACCACAATCCCCGTCCGGAAATTGAGGACCAGGTCAATGAGGAAGAAGGTGTCCGAGACCACGTTGAAAACGATCCACGGCGTGGTGTTCTCGTCTTTGAAGAAGGTGATGCCAACGGGGATGATGATCAGGTTGCCAACCATCAGGAGCAGCATAGTGAGGTCCCAGTAGAACCTGGCCAGCAAAAGAAGGGAACAATGAATAAGCCATAGGAACAACAGGGGATCAAGAATTAAAACAGTGTTTCTCAACCTTCCTAATGCCTCAATCCCTTAAGACAGTTCCTCATGTTGTGGTGACCCCCAACCATAACATCATTGTATGGTGAAATAGTCATAGAACCAGAAATACGAATACTCAAATACTAATTTATAGACTTATAGAGTTGGAAGGGATATCAAAGACCATCTAGTCCAGTGGTTCTCAATGATCTTTCTTTGTCCATGTGGATAAACTCCTTCAGCAGCACATGAAGCAAGACTACATTCCAAACTCTGTCTCTCTCTCTCTTCTTCTCTGCAAGCACCTGCATAGCTCAAACCTGGAAAATGTAACAGTATCCAAAAGTCCCAGGCTCAGCCTGCTCCTTAACCTATCAGCTTCATACATCTTATTTTACAGTTGACACATTTATTTATTTATTTATTTATTTATTTATTTACTTGAATACCGCTTTTCTCAGCCTTAATGGCGACTTGAGGCTAACTAACTCAGTGTTTCTCAACCTTCCTAATGCTGCGACTCCTTGATACAGTTCCTCATGTTGTGATGACCCCCAACCATAAAATTATTTACGTTGCGACTTCATAACTGTAATTTTGCTGCTGTCATGAATTGTAATGTAAATATCAGATATGTAGGGTGTATTTTCATTCACTGGACCAAATGCAGCACAAATACCCAGTACACCCTAATTTGAATACTGGTGGGTTGGGGGGTTGATTTTGTCATTTGGGAGTTGTAGTTCCTGGGATTTATAGTTCACCTACAATCAAAGAACATTCGGAACTCCATCAACGATGGAATGGAATCAGACATGGCACACAGAACTCCCATGACCAACAGAATATACTGGAAGAGTTTGGTGAGCATTGACCTTGAGTTTTGGAGTTGTAGTTCACCTACATCCAGAGAGTACTGTGGACTCAAACAATAATGGATCTGGACCAAACATGGCACAAATACTCAATATCCCCAAATGTGTACACTGGTGGGATTTGGTGAAAATAGACCTTGACATTGGAGAATTGTAGTTGCTGGGATTTAAAGTTCAATCAAGGAGCATCCTGAACTCCACCAACGATGAAATGGAACCAAACTTGGCATACAGAACTCCCCTGACCAAGAGAAAATACTGGAAGGGTTTGGTGGGAATTGACCTTGAGTTCTGGAGTTGTAGTTCACCAACATCCAGAGAGCACTATGGACTCAAACAGCGATGGATCTGGGCCAAACTTGGCATGAATACTCAATATGCCCAACTTTGAACACTGGTGGAGTGTAGGGAAAATAGACCTTGACATTTGGGAGTTGCTGGGATTTATAGTTCACCTACAATCAAAGAGCCCACCAACAATAAAATTGGGCCAGACTTCCCACACAGAACCCCCCCTGACCAACAGAAAATACTAGAGGGATTTGGGAGGAATTGATAATGATTCAAGGGAGATGTAGTTCACCTACCTCTGGAGAGCACTGTGAACCCTGGACCAAATTTGGCACAAAAAACTGATACACCCAAATTTGAATACTGGTGGGGTTAGGAGGGACTGATTTTGTCATTTGGGAGTTGCGGTTGCTGCCAAAGGAGTTCCTAAGACTACCAGAAATATGTAGTTTCTGATGGTCTTTGGTGACCCCTCTGAAACCCCTCTCGTGACCCCACAGGTTGAGAAACGCTGCTCTAAGATCAAAAAGAGATAATACCATGGCATGGGAGAAATGGTATACATATTTTAAACAGATATTTTCAATATCTCTGAATTCTTTGTTTGGGGCTGAAAAGGTTAATCTGAGAACTTTCTGCTCAGCCCTGAGAAAACCAAGATTAGTGGGAATTAATATGGCTTTGGAGGCTGATATTAATATTCCAAAATGTTGTTTGCCGTGGTCAAATAAAGCTACGAAATACCTTGATGATTATATAACATTGAGTAAACATCAAATATTGAGGTTTTATATTGATATATTTATCTCCCGGTAGCAAACGAGAGAGTAAAAAATATATTTTAAAGTATTGAATATGCTCCAGATAAGAGAGAGAGAACTGCATTAAAGAGGAACGGCCTTCCATGTCTCCTCATTTGGGCAGATGTTCTGATTTTAATCCCTCCTTTTTCCATTTATGTAGCAGAAAATGTTGGTTAACTTTATCTGGGAAGGAAAGAATATCCATTAAGGAAATACAAATACGTTATTGAAAAGATTAAATGGCCTGGATATTATTACCAAGTCATATCAAATCTAATTAGAGTGCATCTGCACTGTAAAGCAAATGCAGTTTGACACCACTTTAATGCTATGGCTCAATGCTGTGGAATCATAGGAGTTGTAGTTTTACAAGGCCGTTAGCCTTTTCTGCCCAATAGTACTAGTGCCTCATCAAATTGCAACTCCCAGGATTCCGTAGCATTGAGATATGGCAATTAAACGGGTGTCAAACTTGTTTTAACTCAGTGTTTCTCAACCTGGGGGTCCTGACTGAGGAGGTTTCAGTGGGGCCGTCAAAGACCATTAGAAAACATATATTTCTGATATTCATAGGAACCCCTTTGGCAGCAACTACATATCCCAATTGACAAAATCAATCCCTCTCAACCCCACCAGCATTCAAATTTGGGTTTATCTGGAATTTGTGCCAATAGTCATTTGGATTCAAAGTGCTCTCCAGATGTCAGTGAACTACATCTCCCCTAAATCATTAGCAATTCCTCCCAAATCCCTCCAATATGTTCTGTTGGTCAGGGGGTGGTGTTCTGTGTGGGAAGTCTGGCCCAGTTCTATTGTTGGTGGGCTCTTTATTTATTTATTTATTTATTTAGTACACTTGTATACCGCTAATATCTCAGCCTAAAACGGCGACTCATTGCGGTTTACAACATTTAAAAACAACAATATTTCGATTAAAAATATAAAACACATACATATACAATACACAGTATTGGGCCACCAATACAGACCAATGCATCTCTTAATTAAAGTCATAATCCAGTTTCGTTGTCTGTGATTGCCAGTCCTTGATCAAAAACTTCATCGCATCGGATTAGCCGAATGCTTGCTCAAACATCCATGTTTTCAGTTTTTTCCGAAATACCATCAGCGAGGTGGCTGATCTTATCTCTATAGGGAGGGCATTCCAAAGCCGCGGGGCCACCACAGAAAAGGCCCTGTCTCTCGTTCCCGCGAGCTGCACCTGTGAAGCAGGCGGGATGGAAAGAAGGGCCTCTCCCGAAGATCTTAGGGTCCTGGTGGGCTGATAGGCCGAGCTACGTTCGGATAGATATGTAGGGCCAGAACCGTTTAGGGCTTTAAAGGCCAAAGCCAGCACTTTGAATTGGGCCCGGTAGCTAATCGGTAGCCAGTGGAGCTGGTACAGCAGAGGAGTTGTATGCTCCCTGCGTCCTGCTCCTGTTAGTACCATGGCTGCCGCCCGTTGGACTAGTTGGAGCTTCCGGGCCGTCTTCAAAGGCAACCCCACGTAGAGAGCGTTGCAGTAGTCAACTTTGATTGCAGATGAACTATAAATCCCAGCAAATACCAAATATCAAGGTTTATTTTCCCCAAACTCCACCAGTGTTCATATTTGAGCATATTGCATATCCATGCCGAGTTTGATCCAGATCCATCATTGTTTGAGTCCACAGTGCTCTTTGGATCTCGATGAACTACAATTCCAAAACTCAAGGTCAATGCCCACCAAACCCTTCTAATGTTTTATGTGTGCTACATTTGGTTCAATTCCATCATTGGTGGAGTTCAGAATGCTCTTTGATTGCAGGTGAACTATATATCCCGGCAACTATAACCCCCAAATGTCAAGGTCTATTTTCCCCAAACTCTACCATTGTTCACATTTGGGCATATTGAGTTTTCGTGCCAAGTTTGGTCCAGATCCATCACTGTTTGAGTCCATAGTGCTCTCTGGATGTTGGTGAACTACAACTCCAAAACTCAAGGTCACTGCTCACCAGTATTTTATGTTGGTCATGGGAGTTCTGTGTGCCAAGTTGGGCTCAATTCCATCATCGGTGGAGTTCAGAATGCACTCTGATTGTAGATGAACTATAAATCCAAGCAACTACAACTCCCAAATTAATAAAATCAATTCCCCTCCAAACCCATCAGTATTCAAATTTGGGTGTATTGGGTATGTCTGCCAAATTTGGTCAAATGAATGAACATACATCCTGCATATCAGATTGTTTTCTGCTTCCTTGGAGACTAGGATGCGGAACAATGGCTTCAAACTACAAGAGTGGAGATTCCATCTGAACATTAGGAAGAACTTCCTGACTGTGAGAGCCGTTCAGCAGTGGAACTCACTGCCCTGGAGTGTGGTGGAGGCTCCTTCTTTAGAAGCTTTTAAACAGAGGCTGGATGGCCATCTGTCAGGGGTGATTTGAATGCAATATTCCTGCTTCTTGGCAGAATGGGGTTGGACTGGAGGGCCCATGAGGTCTCTTCCAACTCTTTGGTTCTATGATTCCTAACAGTAGCAAAATTCCAGTTATGAAGTAGCAATGGAAATAATGTTATGGTTGGGGGTCACCATCACATGAGAAAGTGTATTCAGGGGTTGTGGCATTAGGAAGGTTGAGAAACACCGTTCTATACCATGTGGTTGAGGCTTCTTCTTGGGAAGCTTTCAAACAGAGGCTGGATGGCCATCTGTCGTGGGTGCTTTGAATGCAATTTTCCTGCTTCTTGGCAGAATGGGGTTGGACTGGATGACCCATGAGGTCTCTTTCAACTCTAGGATGCTATGATCTCTCCATGGCCATGGCATTATCTCTTTTTGATCTCAGGCTACAATAAGGTGTGATTTCATTATACCTTATGTAACATCATACCCAGAAGCCCTCTTGCCGAGATCCACATGCAGGCGAGTGCTTCTTGAAACACCATTTGGGAGCGTTTTTGTGTTTTGAGGCATGTTATCAAATTAAGAGGGAGCTCGAATTTATTTCCCGTGCTTTCATTTCCCAAAGAAAGCCGATCAATAGAAATGCATTTAAGCTCTTCAATGATTTGGGAAGTCTATGATATGCCCGCATGATCAACTACTCAGGTTTCATTGCCACTAGGTTGTCCTTCTTATTTAAAGAGACGACGGGATGAGAAGCGGCACAGCCGGCAAGAGAATGCAAAAAGGACCGGCGGATCCCTTGATTTCTAATAATATCCCCATAAAGAGGTTCTCCGACTAAGTGAACCCAGCAAAATTTCCCAGATAGAAACAGAGATGATTGCGAACAAGCAACACCAGGGACAAGGTGGAAAATATTATGAATGAGGAAGAATAGGAAAGCTGCAGTGGTTGGAGTAGACTCCTAAGAGTCTATTAGGAGGAGCAAAATTGCTGATATGTACAGTGTGGCCCACTTGGGTGCATCTTGGATGAAATGGACACCAAATCCTCCACAGAGGCACCCTTCTGGCTTTACTTCTGCCAGAAATTAGAAAATGTTGACCATTTCCGCTCCCTTGGCAGCCAATTCTCCACAAAAGTCAACATTGACACTGAAATACAACAACACCTGAGCTCTGCAAGTGCAGCGCTCTTCCAAATGAAGCAGAGAGTGTTTGAGGACCGGGACATCCGTAGGGATTCCCAGGTGCTTGTTTATAAAGCCATTGCCCTCCCAACCCTGCTATATACCTGAGAAACATGGACTGTCTACAGACGTCACATGCAACTCCTGGAACGATTCCATCAGCGTTGCCTCCGAAAAATCCTGCAAATCTCTTGGGAAGACAGGTGGACAAATGTCAGTGTGCTGGAAGAAGCAAAGACCACCAGCAATGAAGCGATGCTCCTACGGCATCAACCACTGGACCGGCCACGTTGTCCAGATGCCTGACCACCATCTCCCAAAGCAGTTGCTCTACTCTGAACATAAGAATGGAAAACGGAATGTTGGTGGGCAGGAAAAGAGATTTATAGATGAGCTTAGGGCTAACTTTAAGAACGGTGGCATAGACACCGAGAACTGGGAAGCCCTGGTCCTTGAGCACTCTAACTGGAAGTCAGCTGTGACCAGCAGTGTTGTGGAATACGAAGAGGCTCAAATGGAGGGTAAAAGGGAGAAACATGCCAAGAGGATGGTGCATCAAGCCAACCCTGACCAAAACCGCCTTCCACCTGGAAACTGATGTCCTCACTGTGGAAGAACACACAGATCAAGAATAGCGCTCCACAGTCATCGAAGTATCTACTGCCAGGACACTGTATGTGGAAGACAATCATACTCAGACAACGAGGGATCGCCTAAGTAAGTAATAGTGTATAATGTAGATTTCTAGTAGTTGTTGTGGACCAAGATACTAGATTAGAGAGGGGTTTTCACAGATAAGGTGGCCAATTGCAACAGACAAGAGTTCTTTCTCTATGAGTCTAAGAAACAGCCAGGCAGGCATGTAGCCGGGGGGGGGGGGGGGGGGCATGAGGGGCTTCAGGACAATGGCTTTATAAACAACCACCTTGGAATCCCTATGGATGTCCCGGTCCTAAAACACTCTCTGCTTCATTCGGAAGAGTGCTGCACTTGCAGAGCTCAGGTGTTGTTGTATTTCAGTGTCAATGTTGACTTTTGTGGAGAAGTGGCTGCCAAGGGCATTTGAGAGGGATTGGCTGGTGATTGCTAGAAGAGCATGTTAGTTTTCTCGACGTTCAATGACAGGCTTCTCGTACACTTCTGGCTAGTGTGTGTTCAGAGGCACAAAGGTATCTTATTCTAAACATATAGATTTGCACCAGCTTCCAGCTGATGGTTCCTGGGATGAAAACAAAGTCGATTTGGACTATCTTGACCTCTGTTCAGACCCACTCTAGAAAAGCTAAGATTTCATTAGCACCTGCCCTTTGGTGCCTGTCCTTTGGCTTTCAGCTAAACCTTATTCCGCGCATGCTACTGAAAGAGCCCAGCCTGCCTCCTAGCGCCTGTGAGCAAGCCATTAATCATGGAGAGCACTTGGCAGTGTTTGGTTACCTTCATTCCCAGGCACCGTGCAAGATGAAATATGTCCCCTTAAAACACATAGCAGCTTTCCTTCCCTATTGTTATGATATAGAAAAGTGTTTCTCAAGCTTCCTGATTGCATGACACCTTAATACTGACCGGAAATACTGGAAGGGTTTGGTGGGCATTGACCTTGAATTTGGGAATTGTAGTTCACCTACATCCAGAGAGCACTATGGACTCAAACCATGACAGAGCTGAACCAAACTTGGCATGAATACTCAATATGCCCAAACGTGAACAATGGTAGAGTTTGGGGAAAATAGACCTTGACATTTGGGAGTTGTAGCTGCTGGGATGTATAATTCACCTGCAATCAAAGAGCATTCTGAACTCCACCAATGATGGAATTGAACCAAATGTGGCACACAATACTCCCATGACCAGCAGAAAACATTAGAAGGGTTTGGTGGGCATTGACCTTGAATTTTGAAGTTGTAGTTCACCTACATCCAGAGAGCACTATGGACTCAAACCATGATGGATCTGAACCAAACTTGGCACGAATACTCAATATGCCCAAATGTGAACAATGGTAGAGTTTGGGGAAAATAGACCTTGACATTTGGGAGTTGTAGCTGCTGGGATGTATAATTCACCTGCAATCAAAGAGCACTCTGAACTCCACCAATGATGGAATTGAACCAAATGTGGCACACAGGACTCCCATGATCAACAGAAAACATTAGAAGGGTTTGGTGGGCATTGACCTTGAGTTTTGGAGTTGTAGTTCATCGAGATCCGAAGAGCACTGTGGACTCAAACAATGATGGATCTGGACCAAACTTGGCACGAATACTCAATATGCCCAAATATGAACACTGGTGGAGTTTGGGGAAAATAGACCTTGACATTTGGGAGTTGTAGTTGCTGGGATTTATAGTTCACCTGCAGTCAAAGAGCCTTCTGAACCGCAGCAATGATCGAATTGGGCAAAACTTTCCACATAGAACCCTCATGCCTTGAAGGAACTTGCTGGTGCAGCCTTGCACACTCTCCCTCACACGCACATGCACACCACACTGCCATGCACTGAGCAAGCCTTCTCTCCCCTCCCTGTTTGGAGTCTCAGAAACAGCCTTCCCCTTGGAGAAGGACAGACAGAGATCTTGTACACTGGAAAATCAATGCAGTGTGATACCACTTTAACAGCCATAGCTTGATGGTTTGGAATAATGGGAGCTGTAGCATTACAAGTTCGTGAGCCTTCCCTGCTAGAGCAGTGGTTCTCAACCTGTGGGTCAGATCCTCCTTAACAGTGACAGCCAGGAACTTACAACTGGCCACCCACTCCATTTGGTCTCCATTTATGACCAAGGGTTGGACTTCAGGTCTGTTATTTCTGTAGTCCACTATGAGCTCCTTGGTCTTATTGATGTTAGGAACCAGATGATGATCCCTCTACCAGGAGAGCAGCCGATCCACCTCATCCTGATAGGCAGACTTGTCACCTTCAGAGATAAGCCCTACCATGGTTGTATCCTCCTCAAATTTGGTAATGATACACGGGTTGGAGTCCAGTATCTTGAGGGCCACATGAAATGGCATGACGGGCCTTGAGTTTGACACATGTGTCATAGAGCAGTGGTTCTCACCCTTTGGGTCTCCAGACATTTTGGCCTTCAACTCCCAGAAATCCTAACAGCTGGTAAACTGGCTGGGATTTCTGTGAGTTGTAGGCCAGAACACCTGGACCATCCATTCTGACCCCTTCTGCCCAAAAGGAAGATCCCATTAAATCCTTTGTGACAGATGGCTATCCAGACTCCGTTTACAGAATCATAGAATGATGGGTCCCAAAGGCCATCCAGTCCAGTTCTACTCAACAGGCAGGGGAACACTATCCAAGCTCTCCTGGCAGATGGCCATCCAGACTCTACTTAAAAACCAGTCCCCAGTCATAAGTGCTTAACTTGAAAAAAAATCCTAAAAATTAGTAGATGAACTCTGGTTTTGGATTTCGACTCTGCTCTAAAAAGCTATTGAGTGACTTTGGTTCAGTCACATCATCTCAGCCTCAGAAAGGAGGCAAAGGCAAACCTGATCTGAATAAATCAGAGCATGAAAACCCTGTAATAGGTTTACCTTAGGGTTGCTATAGGCCAGAAACAATTTGAAGACACACACAACCATCTGTACAACAAATCATGCTCTTCTAACCTATATTAGAGAAAGAGATCACAAGGAAGCTTTCATAGAATCATAGAATCAAAGAGTTGGAAGAGACCTCATGGGCCATCCAGTCCAACCCCATTCTGCCAAGAAGCAGGAATATTGCATTCAAATCACCCCTGACAGATGGCCATCCAGCCTCTGTTTAAAAGCGTCCAAAGAAGGAGCCTCCACCATGCTCCACGGCAGAGAGTTCCACTGCTGAACGGCTTTCACAGTCAGGAAGTTCTTTAAAGCAGTGGTTCTCAGTCTGTGGGTCTCTAGGCGTTTTGGCCTTCAACTCCCAGAAAACTTAACAGCTGGTAAACTAGCTGGGATTTCAGGTAGTTGTAGTCCAAAACACCTGGGGACTCACAGATTGAGAACCACTGTGCTAGAGAGTGCTGATGCTTCACCAAACTACAGCTCCCAGAATTCGTTAGCATTGAACATGGCAGTTCAAGTAGGTCAAACAGCAGTGTAGATGTCTCTCTAGACCACCATGAAAATTGAAGAGTGTAGTTTTGAGTACTGAGCATGGACTTTGGGAGATCAGGATTTGTAACCTATCAGGTGACCTTGGACAAATCACACTCTCTCAGCCTCAGAGGAAGCAAGCCTGCTTTGAATCATAGAATCATAGAGTTGGGGAAAATAGACCTTGACATTTGGGAGTTGTAGTTGCTGGGATTTATAGTTCACCTGCAGTCAAAGAGCCAGTCCAACCCCATTCTGCCAAGAAGCAGGAAAACTGCATTCAAAGCACCCCCGACAGATGGCCAACCAGCCTCTGTTTCAAAGCCTCCAAAGAAGGAGCCTCCACCACACTCTGGGGCAGAGAGTTCCACTGCTGAACAGCTCTCACAGTCAGGAAGTTCTTCTTAGTGTTCAGATGGAATCTCCTTTCCTATAGTTTGAAGCCATTGTTCCATTGTGTCCTAGTCTCCAGGGCAGCAGAAAACAAGCTTGCACCCTCCTCCCTATGACTTCCTCTTACATATGTATCCATGGCCCTTATCATGTCTCCTCTCAGCCTTCTCTTCTAAAGGCTAAACATTCCCAGCTCTTTAAACCACTCCTCATAGGGCTTGAACAAACATTGCTGAGAATCCCTATCATAACACCGCTGGAAAATGGACCAGCTTAAATGCACAAACCAACAACATTTTATTAAACTCTAAACATCCTCATCAGCATTCTCCCAGGCAGTGGCATTTGGTGGAGCAAGCAATTTCCTAAATCTATATTTATCACCAGGCATTCCCCCCTGCTCCAAAGAAGAAGAAAAAAGTATAATTTCCTTCTCCTCTCAACTCCACGCAGATATAAATATCAACAATCTCCAGAGATTTGTGTGCTCAGTGTACTTGCTCACCAACTCCACTGCCCTAAATTTGTAATGCAATGGCTGTTAAACAAGAAAACGTAGCCACTCTGCCCGAACTGTAAAGTTTAATAATCTTTCTGTGCTTCTTGCTTTTCTGTTTTTCCAGCTATGTTAGCAAAGAGAGAGAGAAGAAAATAAGTTGCCGGTGTTTCCTACTGTTGGCTGATAGACCATCTATCAGCAACAAGAGCTGCTAATGTACTTTACAGGGAAAAACAAGTTAGCAATACATACACTGGGGAAATAGAGAGAAATGGGGAAAGTTTCTGTTTTGGACAGATGCTTGCTCACCGAAGCTCCAAGCCATGATGGTTATGGCCCAGCTGGTGGAAGGATACTGAGCACTATTGTCCAAACAAGTAACTTTTCCCAAAGCTCCAGAAAATAAGCCAAAATAGAATATCTGACAAATAGAAAGAAAACATCAGCAGATTTTGGAAAGGTGCAAAACATCTTCATCTTATTGTTCAAGTACTTATGTTTATGTTTTTGGAAGTATGTTTATGTTTTTGGAAGTATGTTCATGTTTTTGGAGCCCCCGGTGGCATAGAGCTGCTGAACTTGCTGACTGAAAGGTCAGTAGTTTGAATGCGGGAAGCAGGGTGAGCTCCCGCTGTTAGCCCCAGTTTCTGCCAACTGACAGTTCGAAAACATACAAATGTGAGTAGATAAATTTGCATGTTTTCAAACCACTCCGGCGGGAAGGAAACAGCGCTCCATGCAGTTATGCCAGTGGCCACATGACCTTGGAGGCGTCTATGGACAATGCTGGCTCTTTGGCTTAGAAATGGAGATGAGCATCACCCCCCAAGAGTTGGACACGACTAGACTTCATGTCAAGGAGAAACTTTTACCTTTACTTTTTGGGAGTAAAAGATAATATAGCAGCGCCTCTGGATCTGCTAGGGTTTGGTTCCAGGATCCTTCATAGATATCAAAACCCATGAAAGCCAATTCCTATTATATAAATGGTGTTTCTTATATACAATGGCAAAATCAAGGTTTGCTTTTGGGAATGTTTAAACAAAGGACCAACCACATCCAGGAAAAAAATGAGCAAGATCATCCCAGATGATGATGAACATATTAAGCAACATTTTATCACAGGACCCCTTTTCTCCTCCTCTTCCTGTTACTGTGAGTGTTAAATACACCACACTAAAACATTTTTGTGTACATTGAACCATCAGAAAACAAATGTGTCACTATCTTAGCCACTCATGCAGGCCATTTTGGAACACAGGCAATCCCCAGGTTATGAACAAGAGGCGTTGTGTAGGTTGGTTCTCAAGCTGAATTTGTTAGTCAGGACAAGTACGTTTTGAGTGTAACTCAAGCTATCTATCTATCTATCTATCTATCTATCTATCTATCTATCTATCTATCTATCATATTGTTATATATGCATGCTTTGGATAGCATAGGGGAGGGTTAACACCCCTGTGGTGTTTGTTTTTCTCTCTGTGCCCCTGTTCAGAAGATTTCACCTTACTTTCAATCCCTATAACAATTGCATTTTGAAAGATTTTGGCTTGTTGTGGAAACAAGTATTGGTGATAAAGCTCCAGTGGAGAGACTTTTTACCCATGAGAATAACTCTCCCAGGAGTGAATTCCCCTTCCTAGAAGTAGATTTATTTCACCTCCTGTTGTATAACCTCGTTCTTAAATATGACTTGTTTGTAAGTCGGATGTTTATAACTTGGGGACTGCCTGTATTTTGGTTTTCTAGAGAAGGCATGCTCAACCTGAACGTCCTTTGAGCTGCAGCATCTCATTCGCACTACACAATCACAGTGCTATGATTCCACTTCTGAACTGCCTGAGATCCATCCTATGGAGTCCTAGGATTTGTAGATTTTGGGGGCCTGGTGGCTGCCAAAGCCAAGCCCTACAGATTCAACGTACATCTAAAAGCCAACCCTTTTGCTGCTGCTGTCGAGATTTGAGCTGACATCCGACAACAAGCCAAGAGCCGAAGGCTAAACTCCATTTCACCCCATGTTGACACAGCTTGTTGGACGACATGCACATCTTTAGTCTTCACCTCTGCGTCTCACCCTGGAGCCATTTGGGGCTTTGGATCAGAAGGGATAGAGCGTAGCCCCGAGCATACATTTATGCATGGACCTGGCCTGCCGAGGGAGATGGGCCCCTGTCGTATTTGATCTTCTGCTTGTATGAATATGGAAAAGAGACTTTGGGATGGAATTTTTTTCCGTTTTGGAACCAAGCCAGACATCAACCTGTTCCGATGTATATGTTGGGCTCTGACACCAAGTAGGGGGCATTTAAATACAAATCTGTTGTCTCTAGGAATATCTAGATCAGTGGTTCTCAACCCGGGGGTGGGACCCCTGGGAGGGTCATGAGGGGGTGTTAGAGGGGTTGCCAAAGACCATCAGAAGACACAATATTTTCTGTTGGTCATGGGAGATCTGTGTGGGAAGTTTGGCCCAATTCTATCATTGGTGGGGTTCGGAATGCTCTTTGATTGTTAGTGAACTATAAATCCCAGCAACTACAACTCCCAAATGTCAAGGTCTATTTTCCCCAAACACCACCTGTGTTCACATTTGGGCATTCGTTGTCTATTTCCAAAAAGGAAGAGAAGGCCAGACGGAGAGATCTTCAGCCTTCTCTGCCAAAGGGGTTCTTAAGACCATCAGAAATATGTATTTTCTGATGGTCTTTGGTGACCCCTTTGAAACCCCGTCACAATCCACCCCCAGAGGTCCTAACCTCCAGGTTGAGAAATGCTGTTCAAGAGATACATAGAAAAGCATTATCTCTAGGTCCTCCAGCGTGACCCTTTGGTCCACTTCCACCACAAATCTGTGAGGAACCAAATCTTCCAAGGTCAAATCTGCAAATTTGAAGGGATGGCTTAACTAACCAGAGTATGTTTCTCTTAGCTTTTGTTTGTGTCAAGTAACTCTTTGTTAAGTTCTTGCATCCCTTTCTGTCCTGTCTTTTTGTAGCTCGCTCCATAACTGGGCCTTCAGAGTCATCACCAAATACAATGTGAAATGGAACACATTCTTTCTTGTTTATCCGATCCTGAATCAGAATGTTCCAATTTCTGGAGAGCCAAAGGGCCATCTAGTCAATAACCCAATTGTCCTCTCTGAAATGCAAAGCAAATACACATGAGGGAAAGGGCAAAATTGTGACTCGGTTACTACCCACATTGGCAACTAACTGTAGGTGGTTTTGTACCCTGGCAACTTCTCCAAGAAACACTGGACAGCGCCGTTGGGACTTGCCAACTGTGGAAATCTGCCCAGGCCACAAAACACAACAAGTTGGCTCCAGGCTTAGAATAGTCCATTGTTGTTCTTGTGGTGGCCATCCGATTGTTTCCAAAGGTGACTCTACTGCAGGATCTTCTTGGCAAGGACTGTTCAGTCATGAGGCAGGGCTGTCATTGTGTTCCTCTTAGGTTAAGACTTGACAAGGTCTCCTGTGGGTTCTCATGGCCGGAGAAGGATTCAAACACTTGTTTCATAGAGTCCTAAGATGCATTTATACTGTGGAATTAACGAAGTTTGACACCACTTTAACTAGGCTATGGAATCATGGTAAAATAACAAAGTGTATAGGACAATGTTTCTCAATATTTCTCATGCCAGTTCCTCATATTGTGGTGACCCCCAACCATAACATTAATTTCGTTGCTACTTTGTAATTAATTTTGCTACTGTTATGAATCATAATGTAAATATCTGATATGCAGGATGTATTTTCATTCCCGGGACCAAATTTGGCACAAATACCCAATAACGCCCAAATTTGAAGACTGGTGGGGTTGGGTGGGAGGTTTGATTTTGTCATTTGGGAGTTGTAGTTGCTGGGATTTATAGTTTACCTACAATCAGAGCGCATTTCCGAACTTCACCAATGATGGAATTGAACCGAACTTGGCACACAGGACTCCCATGACCAACAGGAAATACTGGAAGGGTTTGGTGGGCATTGACCTTGACTTTGGGAGTTGTAGCTCACCTATATCCAGAGAGCACTGTGGACTCAAACAATGATAGATCTGGACCAAACTTGGCACAAATACTCATCATGTCCAAATGTGAACACTGGTGGAGTTTGGGGAAAATAGAGCTTAAATCCAAAGTCCAAAACACTTCTGGTCCCAAGCATTCCAGATAAAGGATTCCTGTTTACACATAGAAACCCATTGGGTGTCCTTGGGCAAGTCACGGTCTCAGCCCCACCAGAATCCCATGATAAATTAACTTTAGGGTCTCCAAAAATCAGAAGTGACTGGAAGGCACAAAACAGCAATGGCTTGTACACTTATTTAGGCAATCCCTCGTTGTCCGATAGCCTTCCAAGCCCTATTCTTGACCCGCATGTTTTCCCACAGTGAGGGCCTCTGTTTCCAGGTGGATGGTGGTCCTGGTCAGGGTTAGCTGATGCACCTTTCTCTTGCCACATTTCTCCCTCTTTGAATTCTGCAACACTGCTGTTCACAGCTGACCTCCAGTTAGAGTGCGCAAAAGCCAGGGCTTCCCAGTGTCTATGCCACAGTTTTTAAGGTTAAATTTAACCCATCTGTAAATCTCTTTTTCTGTCCACCAACATTCTGTTTTCCATTCTTGAGTTGGGAGTATAGTAACTGTTTTGGGAAACAGTGATCGGGCATTTGGACAATGTTAGGATTTTTGGGAGTTGTAGGCAGAGGCGGCCCTAGGTAATTTCCAACGGTAAGCAAAAAGTATTTTGGTGTCCCCCTCCCCCCCAAACCAATCACTGATATATATTTTCTGTTGGTCTTGGGAGTTCTGTGTGCCATATTTGGTTCAATTCCATCATTGATGGAGTTCAGAAGGCTCTTTGATTGTAGGTGAACTATCCATCCCAGTAACTACAACTCGCATATGTCAAGGTCTATTTTCCCCCAAGAGTGCCTCAAGCGTGCCCATGGGCAAAATCAACTATACTGCAAATGCTTACTTTGCGTAATGGGTTGAGCCACCCCTGGTTGTAGGCCAAAACATCTGGGGACCCACAGGCTGAGAACCACTGTGATAGATGAAGGAGCCCCACTGGAGAAGGCCCAATATGGGCTCTGCGAGGTTCAACTCCAATCTTTCAGGGCTCTTAAAGAGAGTCAACAAGCATTTACTATGACATACGGGGACTATGGAACAGCCCTTCAGGGTTGACCTTCACCGTGGCTGCCAAACAAGCTTAGCAGTTTTCAGAAAAAAGGAAAAGTCTTGGCTAAAACCAAGAAAGCAGGCGGAAGGAATAAGGGCTCAACCACGATGAGGACCAAGCCATTAGAGATACGACTTCCTCCTTGCAGCAGGCCTAGTTTTCTCTGGTTGCCATCGCAACCATCCTATAAGTGGGCTACAAATGGACTTGCCTGGAAGCGTTGCTAGAGCAGGAGGAGCAAAACACCACTTGTTATCCCTCTCCCCACAACAGCAAGGCAGCAACTTCAAAACCGACAGATGTCTCTGCGAGATGTAAAAGGCAGCCTTGGTATTTCATTTTGCTCCTTGCGGATTTGGAGCCTTCAAGTGGCGGGACATCATGCGCTTTGGACGTCTGTTTTTTCTCCTTTTCAGAAGCCCCTTTACTTTTTTGCCTTCTCTACAAATACTTCTAATGCAGTGTTTCTCAACCTTCTTAATGCCGTGACCACTTATTACTCTTCCTCATATTGTGGGGACCACCACTTATTTTCATTGCCACTTCATAACTGTAATTGTGCTATTGTTATGAATCGTCATGCTAATGTCATTTACTGGACCAGAGCCCCCGGTGGCCCAGTGGGTTAAACCCCTGTGCTGGCAGGACTGATGACCGACAGGTCGCAGGTTCTAATCCGGGGAGAGGCGGATGAGCTCCCTCTATCAGCTCCAGCTCCTCATGCAGGGACATGAGAGAAGCCTCCCACAAGGATAATAAAAACATCAATTCATCCGGGCATCCTCTGAGCAACGTCCTTGCAGACAGCCAATTCTCTCACACCAGAAGCAACTTGCAGTTTCTCAAGTCGCTCCTGACACGACCAAAACAAAAAAAATTACTGGACCACAATTGGGACAAATAGCCAATACGTTCAAATTTGAATACTGGTGGGGTTGTGGAGGGGGGGGGGGGGGTTAAGTTTGTCATTTGGAAGTTGTAGTTGCTGGGATGTATAGTTCACCTACAAAGAGCATTCTGAATTCCTCCAATGATAGAATTGAACCAAAGTTGGCACACATAACTCCGATGATTTATAGTTCACCTACAATCAAAGAGCATTCTGAACCCCACCAACGATGGAATTGAATCAAACTTGGCACGCAGAACTCCCATGAACAACAGAAAATACTGGAAGGGCTTGGTGGGCATTGACCTTGAGTTTTAGAGTTGTAGTTCACTGACCTCCAAAAAGCTCTGTGGACTCAAACAATGATGGATCTGGACCAAACTTGGCATGAATCCTCAATATGCCCAAATGTGAACACTGGTGGAGTTTGGGGGAAATAGACCTTGACATTTGGGATTTATAGTTCACCTACAATCAAAGAGCATTCTGAACCCCAAAAACGATATAACACCCATGACCAACAAAAAAACTGTTTTTTTTCTTATGGTCTTTGGCAACCTCTCCAACATCCTCCTTGTGACCCCCACAGGGGTCCCAACCCCCAGATTGAGAAATACTGTTCTAATGGAACTACAAAATATCGAGCTGGAGGAAAGGAAGGTTATGCCTGATGTGTTTGCTCATATTTATTTACCATATTTATATACCGCCTTTCTCAGCCCGAAGGCAACTCAAGGCAGTTTACGATCGGCATAATTCAATGCCCCAACAACATAAAATATAGTTAAAACATTAACATATAATATAAACTATATAAACACAATAAAAAACAGGGTCTTGTTACTAAAATCATTTTCCAGCCTCATCGTCCAATTGTTCCGTGGAACTAAATTAGCCTGTTACACTGCATCTGTGAATGCTTGCTCAAAGAGCCAGGTTTTAACTCTTTTTCAAAATGTTAGGAGTGAGGGGGCCGACACACAACATCGGGTTACATTAAGTACAAAGCTATACCGCAAAGAATTTGCATATAAAGTCTTAAAACAGAAATCCCACATTATGTTGTTGTTGTTGTTGTTATAATTATTATTGACACAAAAACACAGTATGTCACAGCAAACGAGATCTCTATGCTGGATTTCGTATCACAAAATCACAAGTCGAACACTTCCCAAGCGTCTAGGACTGTGTGGTGTATTTTCAAATGATGCGCACAGATCCAAGTCAGGTGGCCTTTTGCAGTTGACAGATCGTGATTTGTCGATGTTTATTGTTTCCAAATGCCAGCTCAGATCTTTTGGCATGGCACCCAGTGCGCCAATGACCACTGGGACCACCTGTACTGGTTGATGCCAGAGCCTTTGCAGTTCGATTTTGAGGTCTTGATAGCGGCTGAGTTTTTCCTGTTGTTTTTCCTCAATGCGACTGTCACCTGGAATGGCGACATCAATAATCCAGACTTTTTTCTTTTCCACAATAATGATGTCTGGCGTGTTGTGTTCCAAAACTTTGTCAGTCTGGATTCAAAACTCCCACAGTATTTTTGCATGTTCATTTTCCATGACCTTTGTGGGTTTATGATCCCACCAATTCTTTATTGCTGGCAGGTGGTACTTGTGGCATAAGTTCCAGTGAATCATTTGGGCCACAGAGTTGTGTCTTTGTTTGTAGTCCGTCTGTGCGATTTTCTTGCAACAGCTGAGGATATGGTCAATGGTTTCATCGGCTTTATTGCACAGTCTGCATTTTGGGTCATCCGCCTATTTTTTCAATCCTGGCCTGAATTGCATTGGTTCTGATGGCTTGCTCCTGGGCTGCAAGAATCAGGCTTTCTTCTGTCTCCTTCTTCAGGGTTCCATTTGTGAGCCATCACCAGGTCTTCTCCTTGTCAACTTTTCCTTCAATCTTCTCAAGGAACTGCCCATGTAAGGCTTTGTTGTGCCAGCTGTCAGCTCTGGTTTGGAGTGCAGTTTTCTTGTACTGACTCTTTGTCTGCTGTGCTTTGAGAAGTTTCCGATTATTGACTTCAAATAAAGCAATTTCTTGGCTTTCCTTGACATATTCTGCCAGGGCATGTTTTCCTTCTTCAACTGCTTGTTTGACTTGTAATAGTCCTCTGCCCCCAGACTTTCTAGGCAGATAGAGCCAGTCAACATCACTGCGAGGATGTAATGAATTATGAATGGTTATGAGTTTTCTTGTTTTTCTGTCCAAATTGTCCAGTTCTGCCTGCGTCCAGTTTATGATGCCAGCAGTATATCTTATGACAGGTATGGCCCAGGTGTTTATGGTCTTGATGGTATTGCCTCCATTGAGCATTATTATTATTATTATTATTATTATTACTATTATTGGGATCTGGATTTCTTTCATATAGGATATTTATAGCAGCTTGAGAGCATGTTCATTGCCATGGCTCCAACACATTGAGTCCACAGGTTCTAAGATTGGTGAATGAATGAATAACTATCGCAAAATATACACAAATGGACTGGGAGTGCTATGAAATTAATGTGCCAACATCGCTGCCTGTCTTTCCCCCTTAAATCTAAACAAACAACGTAACAAAGCACGTCTTATAAAGACAAGTATTGTAATTAAAACAATTCTGACTTTGTTTGATCATAGTATTCAAACCACATCCAGCGTGCTTAATTGTTTTATAACCCTAATCAAATATTTTAAATTCAAATACTCCTGAGCTCATGGGATATTGAAAGCTGGAGGTTTGAAAATAGGAGACAAATAAAACATGAGAAATAAGATCATACTTCATTTAGAGCAATGGAATTCGCCTCCCCCGGAAAAAAATTCTGATTCAATTTTTTGGAATTTAACAATATAAAGAGAGACAAAATCTTGTCTAATCACAAGACATAATTTTATCGTTGACAAGGTGGAATGTTGACAAGGTGGAATGTGTCCAGAGGAGGGCGACTAAAATGATCAAGGGTCTGGAGAGCAAGCCCTATGAGGAGCGGCTTAAGGAGCTGGACATGTTTAGCCTGAAGAAGAGAAGGCTGAGAGGAGATATGATAGCCATGTATAAATATGTGAGAGGAAGCCACAGGGAGGAGGGAGCAAGCTTGTTTTCTGCTTCCTTGGAGACTAGGACATGGAACAATGGCTTCAAACTACAGGAAAGAAAGGAGATTGCACCTGAACATGAGGAAGAACTTCCTGACTGTGAGAGCCATTCAGCAGTGGAACTTTCTGCCCCGGAGTGTGGTGGAGGCTCCTTCTTTGGAAGCTTTTAAACAGAAGCTGGATGGCCATCTGTCAGGGGTGATTTGAATGCAATTTTCCTGCTTCTTGGCAGAATGGGGTTGGACTGGATGGCCCATGAGGTCCCTTCCAACTCTTTGATTCTATAATTCTATGATTCTATAGTTGGAGGTCACCACAACATGAGGGACTGTATTAAGGGGTCGTGGCATTAGGAAGGTTGAGAAACCCCGCTCTTATATAAAATGGCAAACAACTCACCATGTGCCGGAGAAAGAATGATGATCTGTGAAATGGTTGGAGGCTGCAAGAAGTATTGCCTACACATCAGCAGAGTGCTTGGCAAGCACTAAAGTCAATGTTTTGGAACCTGGGGGTTTGGATTTTTGTCCCCAAAACATTTTCAGTCTGTGGTTAATTAAATCTACTGACGGAGAACCTTTGGATATGGAAGACCAGTTGTATTAGCTACCCAAACTGCAAGCTGCGGAGGACTCTACAATGGTGTTGACAGAAGCTCATTACAAGCATGGCAAGCAACATCTGCAGAAATTCCCTCTTCTAGAAAACCATTAAAGATACAGTCTTCACTATAGCAAGCCCTAGTCCGATCTGGCCATTCCCGAAAGCATTGTCTCTGACAATGGCTTCTTATGTTTCCAACCTGCCCCATAAAGTGTGGATGTGTACATCTCCATTTTGTCGGCACACCTGCACACACTTGCCCTCAGCTTTTGAATCCTCCAAATTGCACACTTCACAAAGCAGCCTATTACTCATGGTTTCACCCCCAATGTTTTGTCTGACTTTTCCAAAGCACATTACACACCGCGAATGCATACCCACTGGCAGCCACGCTCAGACACAAAACAGAACGGCTGCCAATTATGGAGATGTGGCACAGTAAAGCTGGCTTTGGATTAGGGCAGGAAAGGAGGGTTACCTTCCATGGCAAGAAACGGAGCCATGCCCAGGTTGCTAAAATGTCGGTCTGTGTGAACCGCAACTATATGAGATCCATCTTAATAAGAATCCTTTGCTGAGGAGGATCATCATAGAAAAGAAGTCGGAAATAAAACGGCCATTGTCATGTCATTGAAGAGGAGAAGCAGGGCATAGGAGGGAGCTTAATACATCATCTCCTCCGTGCTTTTCAGCTGCAACCTTCTTTCCCATCAGCCACTGTTTTCTGGGCTGGAGCATAAACAATTCAAATATGAACCTAAGTGAACAATTTAACCTCCAACTGTCCCCATTTAGCAGAAAGAATATCAAATAATCCCCTGTCATCCCATTGTCATCATACACCTGTCAGTAGCTTATGATACTGTAAACCATTGCCTCCTCCTGAGAAAAAATTACAATATCACAAAGGATTACCACCTCACTCTCCTCAAAGGAAATCTGCACAAAACAGGAGCTTTTTTGTTGAGTTTCAGGGCCAAAGAAGCAGATGGCAAAAACAGAAGAATTGCCTGCCTCAGGGGAGTGTGCTTGCTCCATCAATATTTAACATTTACACAAATGACCAGCCACTGCCAGAAGGGATGGAGAGTTTCATCTATGCTGACAATCGTGCCATCATCGCTCAAGCAGGGAGCTTTGAAAGGGTTGAACAGAAGCTCTCTGAAGCTATAGGTGGTCTTACTGCCCATTACAGGGAAAAATAAGCTGATCCTTAATCCAGCTAAAACACAGACATGTGTTTTTCATCTTAAGGACAGACAAACATCTCAAGCTCTGAGGATGAACTGGGAAGGAATCTCACTGGTGCATTGCAGCACGCCCAAATACCTGGGAGTTACCCTGGACCATTCTCTGACTTAGAAGAAGCACTGCCTAAATATCAAGCAAACAGTGGGTGTAGGTGAACTACAACTCTCAAATGTCAAAGTCTATTTTCCCCAAACTTCACCAGTGTTCACATTTGGACATATTGACCATGACAAGTTTGGTCCAGACTCATCATTGTTTGAGTCCACAGTCCTCTCTGGATGTAGGTGTACTACAACTCCAAAGGTCAATGCCCACCAAACTCTTCCAGTATTTTCAGTTAGTCATGGGGGTTCTGTGTGCTAAGTTTGGTTAAATTCCATTGTTGGTGGAGTTCAGAATCCTATTTGTTTGTAGGTGAACTATAAATCCAGCAACTGCAACTCCCAAATGACAAAATCAATCCTACCGGGACTGTAGCATAGCTGGCTGAGCGTCAGCTGCATTAAGATCATTACTGACCAAAATGTCATGAGTTCGAAGCCAGCCCGGGTTGGAGTGAGCTTCCAGCCATTGTGTAGCTTGCTGTCGACCTTTGCAGCCCGAAAGACAGTTGCATCTGTCAAGTAGGAAATTTAGATACTGTTTATGTGGGGAGGTTAATTTAACTAATTTATGAAACCATAAAAATCTCCAGCAACCAAGCAAAAAGAATGAGGAAGTACTCCATCATTGCCACTAATGGACGCTGAAGTGACAGCTTCCCTGGTGGCCAGAATACCCTCATGAAAGCTGGAATGTTAAATAGCCTCTGTTTGTCTGTCTATATATGTGTGACTATGGCATTGATGGAGCCCCCGGTGGCGCAGTGGGTTAAAGCACTGAGCTGCTGAGCTTGTTGAGAAGGTAACGGCGCTCCATGCAGTCATGCCGGCCACATGACCTTGGAGGTGTCTATGGACAATGCCCGCTCTTCGGCTTAGAAGTGGAGATAAGCACCACACCCCAGAGTCAGACATGACTGGACTTAATGTCAGAGGACTACCTTTACCTTTACCTATGGCATTGAATGGTTGCCATAGGGAGATGTTGTACATTGTAATCCGCCCTGAGTCCCTTGTGGGGTGAGAAAGGCAGAATATAAATACTGTAAATAAAATAAAATAAATAAATACCCCCCCCCCCCCAACCCCACCAATATTCAATTCTGGGCATTTCGGGTATTTGTGCCAAATTTGGTCCAATGAATGAAAATACATCCTGCATATCAGATATTTACATTACGATTCACAACAGTAGCAAAATGACAGTTATGAAGTAGCAATGAAAATAATGTTATGGTTGGGGGTCACCACAACATGAGGAACTGTATTAAGGGGTTGTGGCATTTCAAAAGTTAAGAACCACTGATGTAGACGTTGCTCAAGAACATGACTTTTTTGGACTGTACAATCCACTAACCAGGCTGTCAAGAGGATTCTGGGAGGAAAATATCCCCAAAAGGCACCTTTCCAAAATGGCTAGCATTTCCTTCCTCTCCTGCTGATATCTGATTGTCCATGTCACCCACTTACTAATCGCTTATCTGAGCTAACAAAATGAAAATGCAATCGTTCTGAGCCGGAGGGGAATACACGGCTTAGTTTGTTAAAGGCTGGCACCGGTAAAATATGTCTCTGTATTAACATAAGGGCTGACAAGCAAGCTTCGCTAGAAAAGCAGCAAGCATCAGGAAGAAGCATGTGCTTTGCCATTTGGAAGCCACAGGCAGACAAACCCAAAAACAGACTATTGACGCCGCTCAACATTGTTGTTCTTATTTTTCTTCTGCTTCCATCTGGATTTTAAATTGGAACACAGAAGGATTTTGGAGGGGATGGCAGAGCCTCACCGTGTCTCGTTCCGAGGCAAGTTTTACAAGCTCCCAAAGTTTGTTTTTAAACCCTACTCTTAGAAAACCATTACCAGCATCTCAATATTAAAATACCCCATATTCGATTGCATGTCTTTGGCAGGGCTGGCTGTTGTGGTTGTTGTTTGACTTGTAAAGCACCATGTGCACTGATCATAGAATCATAGAATCAAAGAGTTGGAAGAGACCTCATGGGCCATCCAGTCCAACCCCATTCTGCCAAGAAGCAGGAATATTGCATTCAAATCACTCCTGACAAATGGCCATCCAGCCTCTGCTTAAAAGCTTCCAAAGAAGGAGCCTCCACCACACTCCGGGGCAGAGAGTTCCACTCCTGAACGGCTCTCACAGTCAGGAAGTTCTTCCTCATGTTCAGATGGAATCTCCTCTCTTGTAGTTTGAAGCCATTGTTCCATTGCGTCCTAGTCTCCAAGGAAGCAGAAAACAAGCTTGCTCCCTCCTCCCTGTGGCTTCCTCTCACATATTTGTACATGATGGTGCTATATAAATAAACAGTAATGATGAAGATATCAAGGAGAGATACAGAATGGGGGACAAGGCCTGGCTCGACAGCAATACATATGAAAAAGATCTTGGAGTCCTAGGGGAACATGAGCCAACAATGTGATGCGGCGGCAAAAAAAGCCAATGAGATTTTGGATTGCATCAATAGGAGTCTAGTGTCTAGATCCAGGGAATTCATGCTCAATTCTGCCTTGGTTAGACCAAACTTGGAATATTGTGTCCAGTTCTGGGCATCACAATTGAAGAGAGATATTGACAACCTGGAATGTGTCCAGAGGAGGGCAGCTCAAATGATCATGGGTCTGGAGAACAAACCCTATGAGGAGCAGCTGAAAGAGCTGGGCATGTTTAGCCTGAAGAAGAGAAGACTGAGAGGATACATGATAAGGGCCATGTATAAATATGTGAGGGAAAATCCTAGGGAGGAGGGAGCAAGCTTATTTTCTGTTGCCCTGGAGGCTAGGACGCAATGGAGCAATAGCTTCAAACTACAGGAAAGGAGATTCCATCTGAACATGAGGAAGAACTTCCTGACTGTGAGAGCTGTTCAGCAGTGGAACTCTCTGCCTCAGAGTGTAGTGGAGGCTCCTTCTTTGGAGGCTTTTAAGCAGAGGCTGGATGGTCAACTGTCGGGGGTGCTTTGAATGCAATTTTCTTGCTTTTTGGCAGAATGGGGTTGGACTGGATGATGGCCCATGAGGTCTCTTCCAACTCTAGGATTCTAGGATTCATGTCATTTCTAAGCACTGTATCGAATTTGAATATGAACTCCAATGTCAAACATTATTGCAGAGCATCAGCTATATAGTGAAACATTCCTAAGGTATGAGAGTTAATTTCAGCACTCGCACACATCTATATAAATAAAAATGCAATGTTTGTTGGTGGGATTAACATAACTCAAAAACCACTGGACAAATTGACACCAAATCTGGACACTACACCCCTAATAGACTAACAAGTGACCATCCCTCATAATAAACCCCCAAAACCACAGTGGCAGTGACTTAAAAACCCAACAAGGTAAATGACAATACAGCGCATGCGCAAAAATGACTTTCCTGGCCCGGCCCCCCTCATGTGCAAGGGAAAAGAAAACAAAGAGCCAACGTAGCAGTTCAGAAACATACAAATGTGAGTGTGGAGTGTGGTAGGGGCTCCCTCTTTGGAGGCTTTTGAACAGAGGCTGGATGGCCATCTGTCAGGGGTGCTTTGAATGTAGTTTTCCTGCTTCTTGGCAGAATGGGGTTAGACTGGATGGCCCATGAAGTCTCTTCCAACTCTATGATTCCATTATTCTATGAGACTCTAAATCTGTTCTGGGTTTTAGTCTGAACTTTACTGGGACAATCCACTCAAATAGTTTCAGCACTATTGACATCATAAAGTCTGGACAAAAACCTTGGCTGGATTCAGGGCTCCATTAATATGAATGCAAGGGATTAAACGGGAAACCTTCAATATGCAAGGCATGCTCTAAGTAATAGAGTAGTTTCTAAATGTGGCCATAATCTTTCACTCTACTGATTTAATCGTGATTCAGTTTTTGGCAGTTGCGGGTGGCAGGGAAGAGAGGCATTTGCTATGCAATGATGGGCAGCCAGGGATTTCATGGTGTTCTGGCTTCAGCACAGCCCAAAGGCTGCACATTTTGAGACAGTCTGTGAACCAAGTCAAATAAAATAAAATATGTTTGATGGATTGATGGGCAGAGGCTATACATTTGAGTCACTTGCCTTGAACTACTGGCAAGAAAGGCATAGTTCTGGCCAAAAAGGATAACTAAGTTTCACTGATCTTAAAAGCAGTCTGTTGGATGTCAATATAACAGAAACAAGAGACAGAAAGAAGTGGAACTGTTGTATATAATCAAGAATCTGCATGAGAAGAAAGGTTTGCTAAACGTCAGCATGGACACACAAGAAAGGCATGTTGGGATGATGGGAGAACGTGACAATGGGGAGAGGGACACACAGGTGAAATCTCATCCATCACCTACCAGGTGAAATAGAAACCTGTGGATAGGTACTTGGCTTGCTAAGTGTGGATCACTGTGGATATGATCCCATGGGTTAATGCCACAAAGAAATGGCAGCAGGGAAACTGAGGTAGCGAGGAGACATGATACCCATGTATAAATATGTGAGAGGAAGTCATAGGGAGGAGGGAGCAAGCTTGTTTTCTGCTGCCCTGGAGACTAGGATGCAGAGCAATGGCTTCAAACTACAAGAAAGGAGATTCCATCTGAATATTAGGAGGAACTTCCTAACTGTGAGAGCTGTTCAGCAGTGGAACTCTCTGCCTCCGAGTGTGGTGAAGGCTCCTTCTTTTGAAGCTTTTAAGCAGAGGCTGGATGGCCATCTGTTGGGGGTGCTTTGAATGCAGTTTTCCTGCTTCTTGGCAGAATGGGGTTGGACTGGATGGCCCATGAAGTCTTTTCCAACTCTAGGATTCTATGATTCTATATTGTAACTACCTTTGGAGCTATCCAAGGTGCTGAATTTCATTGAGGGTGATGGAGATTTGTCTTACCCTGTTTTGTGGACCCTCAAACTAGTATCCTGTTAGTGGTGTATGCAAACAAAACTGTTCTACACATGTTGGGTAGCTTGTTGTTGTGTAGCTTGTTGTTGACCTTTGCAACGTGAAAGACAGTTGCATCTGTCAAGTAGGAAATTTAGGTAGCATCTATGTGTGGGGAGGCTAATTTAACAAATTTACGAGACCATAAAAAAAAAATCTCCAGCAAAAGCATGTGTTGTTTGTCTATGGCATTGAATGTTTGCCATGTATTTGTACATTGTAATCCGCCCTGAGTCCCCTGCAGGGTGAGAAGGGCAGAATATAAATACTGTAAATAAAATAAATAAATAAATAATATGGAGCAAGGAAATAAAATATACATATTAGGCCTGGGTAACAACGGAAAAATTTGTTTCTAAAATCGATTCGTTTTTTGGGGTTTTTTGCATTTCGATATTTAATAGAATTCCGATTTTTTTTTTAAAAAAGTTCGATATTTACGAAATTTCGTAAATGGTAAAAAAATTACAAAACAATAACGAAACAATAACGAAACAATAACGAATCGATTCGTTAATGGCGGACGCGACCACGCAATACGCTAAAAAACCTCCAAATGGGACAGGGGGAACTTCTGAAGCTTCCCTCTCCCTCTGTTGTTGACTGTTGGTGTGATATTATAATTTTTTTCACTAATTAAACAAAAAACAACTATAAAACTTGCCCCAGACATGCGGAAATAATAACGAAACGACCTCAAACCAACAACGAAACGAATACATAACGAAATACGAAGCATTTACGAAATGAATTGAAAAATTCGTTTCGTTTTTAAGTTGCTCCAGAATGGTTCGTTATCACTTCGTTAACAAAAAAATAACGAATTTTTAACGAATTACGAATTAACGAAACGAAACAGCCCTAATACATATGCTTATGATTTGAAAGAAAATTTGCTGAAAATGATGTAAAGGTGGTACATTACCCCTCAAAAATTAGCAAAATGTTATCCAAAAGTAAATGACAGATGTTGGAAATGTGAAGAACAAATTGGTTCGTTCTTCCACATGTGGTGGACTTGTAAAGTGGCCAAATCATACTAGAAAAGCATACAGGAAAAAATAGAGAAAATATTAGAACTAAAAATGGAATTAAAACCAGAACATTTCCTATTAGGGATAATAGACACAGAAATGGCAAAAAACAAAGACAAACTCTTTAATTACTTAGTAACAGCAGCTAGAATAAATTATGCGAGATGCTGGAGAACAAAAGAGATCCCCACCCAGGAACAATGGTTCATGAAGATTATCCAAAATCCAAAGACGAGGATACAAAAAAACAGACTGGACGTTAGTAAAGAACTTTATAATTCAAGAAAATTTAAAATGGATGGTTGACTTAAGCTCTTAAGGAAAAGAATGCAAGACGGACAGCTGACAGCGAAATGATGACTCACAAGACTATTGCTACCGATGTGAAGACAATTGGAAGCCAGAACCATATCCCCCTAGCCCCCTTCCCCATCCCATTTTCCCAAAGCCCATTTTCCCCATCCAAACCTGTCTAATACCCATACCTCCAAATCCTTCCCCTGCGGTCCCCGGCCTTACCCTTCCCTCCTTTCTTTTTAACCTATTTCTTATATATACACGATGCTGAATTCCAACACCCATGAGCCCCATGCTCCTTAGGGCTGATGGGGGCTGGAGTCTGACAACATTTGGCTCTGTTCTGGGTCATTGCATATCTTCATGGTAAGAATTCCTTTCAGCCTTATTCCAACCCTTGATCTTTCAACTTAAGACAACAGAGACTGAACCACCCGTGTGAAGGCACGCCAAGTATGTTTCCTATCACTAAGCTATGTCCTCCCAGCAGAAAGCCTATTAGCAGATCTGGCCTGTCACAAATCAAGACATCCCCCCACCCCTTCAAGCTGAAAAGGCACCAAGCTACAGCCATATGTCAATGGCAAGTCTGATATTGTCACAATTATCAGAAGTAGTCCGCCAGAAGGTTAAGCACCAGCCCTTGGCCAAATGCAACATCTGCTCCCCGGCTGCCATCACCCTGCCATCAGCGAGGACAGCCTCCCTCCAGTTTCCATTCACTTCAACCAACCCTCTGACCCCACCTTCTAAGACCTTTCCTCGGATGCCTCTTCTCTGACTAAGACAGAGGTGATGGAATGTGAAGACTGGGACGATGGAGCACAACAATGCAATGTAACTGCCATCACCCTCTGATCACAACCAGACACAGTGAAGACATCTGCTCTTGTGCTATGCTACTCTGCTGCTCAGTACGCATGCCTAGTGTGGAATACATCTCACCACACTAAAACAGTGGATGTGGCTCTTAATGAGGCATGCCACATTATCACAGGAGAAATTACACTGCTTAGCCGGTATTGCACCACCTGACATCCACCAGGAAGTAGCAGCCAATAGTGAAAGGACCAAGGCAGTGACATCTCCAGCTCATCCCTTGTTTGGGTATCAGCCAGCACGTCAATGACTTAAATCAAGAAATAGTTTTCTAAGATCTACAGAGGCACTCGCTGGAATACATCAGCAAGCGAGAGTCCAAAAGTGGCAGGCTCAAACCCAGAACATCAACCAATGGCTGGTACCAAATGAGAAACTTCCCCCTGGGCACATAGAAGACTGGGCGACTTGGAAGGTGCTGAACAGACTGCGCTCTGGCACCACGAGATGCAGAGCCAATCTTAAGAAATGGGGCTACAAAATTGAATCCACAACATGTGAGTGTGGAGAAGAGCAAACCACTGACATGCACGATAGAGGACCTCCTTGCGGCAACACCAGAGGCACTCCAAGTGGCCAGAGACTGGTCAAAGGACATTTAATCAACTACCAAGTTTGCAAAATTTGTGGTTTTTTTATCTGTTTGTTTATTTTGTTCTGTTAGAAATGTAATACAATGGTATGGTTGCTGATGACGCGATAAATAAATAAAAATCACCCTCTGATATCATCCCTTCACTGGTCGCTGTTTCCACCCTTTTGCAAGCAGGAGCACCATTCCCCAGAAGCAGCTGCGATATGGATTTTAGCAGAAGTAACCAAAGGAGTTAATTTGGAGTGGAGACACCAAGTCTTTTGAATGTGGTTTTTAGCAGCTTTCTCAAGCTTCCAAGAGAGATAACTTTCCCCTTTTAGAGACATTAGAGGGATGGGCCCAAACTACCAAATTAAGTTCAACCATGACAAATGCAAGAGACTTCACTTAGGAAGAAAAATTGAAAAGCAAAGATACAGAACAGGGGACTATGATACCTGGCTCGACAGCAGTACATGTGGAAAAGATCTTGGAGTCCTCATGGACAACAAGTTAAACGTGAGCCAACAATATTATGTGGTGGCAAAAAAATGCCAATGGGATTTTGGCCTGCATCAATAGGAGTCTAGTGTCTAGATACAGGGAAATCATGTTCCCCATGCTCTCTTCTGCCTTGGTCAGAACACATCTGGAATATTGTGTCCAATTCTGGGCACCACAATTGAAGGGAGATGTTGACTCTAAGCTGGAATGTGTCCAGAGGAGGACAACTAAAATGATCCAAGGTCTGGAGAACAAGCCCTATGAGGAGTGGCTTAAAGAGCTGGGCATGTTTAGCCTGAAGAAGTGAAGGCTGAAAGGAGACATGATGAGGGCCATGTGAGAGGAAATCATAGGGAGGAGGGAGCAAACTTGTTTTCTGCTGCCCTGGAGACTAGGACACAGAACAATGGCTTCAAACTACAAGAGAGGAGATTCCACCTGGATATTAGGAAGAACTTCCTGACTGTAAAAGCTGTTCAGCAGTGGAACTCTCTTTCCCGGAGTGTAGTGGAGGCTCCTTCTTTGGAAGCTTTGAAACAGAGGCTGGATGTCCATCTGTTGGGAGTGCTTTGGATGCAATTTTCCTACTTCTTGGCAGAATGGGGCTGAACTGGATGGCCCATGAGGTCTCTTCCAAGTCTAGGATTCTGATTCTATGATTCTATATCAGAGGTGGTGTGCCATTTCCTTTCTCTGAAATATGGCCTAAGTACCTGTTATTCCATTGGTAGTCTCCTATCCAAGTACCAGCTGGGGCTAACCCTGTTTAGCCTCAAAGATCAGATGGGAGTTGTAGTCCAAAAGCTCTGTAGGCTCATAGAAGAGGTTTCCTCTCTTCTATCAGAACACAGAGGGAGAAAGGAAGTACCCGGGAGTATATAAATCCACAGGAAAGCCAGAGTAGAGGTTTGCAAAGCTAAATCCTCCATAGTTCTCATGCAATCTATTGGCAATCTATGCCTGTTATTAACTAGTAGTAGTTCTCTGCGTCACAGCTTGTTTCCCATCCTCTTCTTGTTCCAGATCTGGAATCTGTTTTTCTCCCTAATGGACTTTAATAAAGGAAATAAACACTCTTCTTTAAAAGCACAGCTTTCGCTCTCTTTTTTTCCCCCAGCACAAGGACCATAATCATCCCCTGCTACATCTCATATGAAAAATCGTGTTCTGACTTGTAGGAGAAGCTACTTGAAAGGACAAAACAAGACAAAGAAAGGCAAATGAGAGAGCACGGTGGTTCCTGGAAAATGGAGTTCAAGGAGCAGCACTGCAGAACCAACTCCTGGGCCCAGGTCTGAATTACCATTAGGCTGAAAGAGAGTTTTCAATTGCCAGTCTCAGTTCCTTCTGTAAATTTAATATTGGAGGACACCACCTTGTCCTTGACATCAGGCAGACCAATGTCTTGGGTCAGCCTCACATGGGCCTTTGCTATCAAAATCAGGTGGCTTTGGGTTTGTTTGGGGTGGGAACCATATGGCCATGCAGATTCATTGCTGATCAGTGGAGGGCAAACGTGACAGTGGAGCAGGGGGTATCATTGGGGTTGCCAAAGACCATCATAAAACACAGTATTTTCTGTTGGTCATGGGAGTTCTGTGTGCCAAGTTTGGTTCAATTCCATTGTTGGTGGAGCTCAGAATGCTCCTTGATTGTAGATGAACTATAAATCCCAGCAACTACAACTCCCAAATGCAAAGGTCTATTTCCTGACAAACTCCACCAGTGTTCACATTTGGGCATATTGAGAATCCATGCCAAGTTTGGTCCAGATCCATCATTCCATGAGTCCACAGTGCTCTCAGGATGTAGGTGAACTGCAACTCCAAAACTCAAGGTCAATGCCCACCAAACCTTTCCAGTATTTTCTGTTGGTCATGGGAGTTCTGTGTGCCAAGTTTGGTTCAATTCCATTGTTGGTGGAGTTCAGAATGCCCTTTGATCGTAGGTGAACTGTAAATCCCAGCAACTACAACTCCCAAATGTCATGGTCTATTTCCCCCCAAACTCCACCAGTGTTCACATTTGGGCATATTGAGTATCCATGCTAAGTTTGGTCCAGATCCATCATTCCATGAGTCCACAGTGCTCTCTGGATGTAGGTGAACTACAACTCGAAAACTCAAGATCAGTTCCCACCAAATCCTACCTGTATTTTCTGTTGCTTATGAGGGTCTCTGTGTGGGAAGTTCGTCCCAATTCTATCATTGGTAGGGTTCAGAATGTTTTCTATTGTAGTGGAACTATAAATCCCAGCAACTACAACTCCCAAATGACAAAATCAATCCCCTCCAACCCCACCAGTATTCAAATTTGAGCATATCAGGTATTTGTGCCAAATTTGGTCCAGTGAATGAAAATACATCCTGCATATCAGATATTTAGATTACGATTCATAACAGTAGCAAAATGACAGTGATGAAGTAGCAACAAAAATAATCCGGGCAATGTCTCCTGGGTAACATCCTTGCAGACTGTGTCAGCATTCTCTCACACCAGAAGCAACTTGCAGTTTCTCAAGTTGCTCCTGATACGAAGAAAAAAAAATCAGCATGGGATTTTTAATATCTGAGCCACTGATGGAGTACATTATTACAGTAATCATAGGCATTTAAGCACAATTATATAATTGTGAAAGTGGGAAAAGACTGTACGAAGACACAGAAAGATATGAATTACGACGTTGGTCATAAGGTCTCACAGCTATCTTAAAAGCCTGGGCTAATAACCTGATAGAGAGTGTTGACCTGTAATCTGGTAGAAATGGCGTACAGCGGTTAGAGAGCTTGATTAAGGCAGAAAGGCCCCAATGATTGGGAGGAACAAGCTAAAAGGGTTTATTTTAGGAACTCCAGTCTAAAATAGGAAAGGTATTCAGGATGCTCCTCTAAAACAGCTTCATTCCACACAAGAGTTTTGGTCACTGATAATCTTGGGGACAGGACATTCAAACTATCTCGCCCTATTAGTGCTGCCCATTCTGAGCCATTCTTGACTTTTCAATATATGTTGGAAGTGTTTACTTCCTACTTATACAAGATGGAAGGAGATGCATTCCTCCACTGCAATGGTTCTCAACCTTCCTAATGCCTTGACCCCTTAATACAGTTCCTCATGTTGTGGTGACCCCCAACCATAACATTATTTTCATTCCTGCTTCATAATTGTAATTATTTTTGTTGCTACTTCACAACTGTCTTTTTGCCACGGTTATGAGTCGTAATGTAAATATCTGATAGGTTGTTGTAGATTATTTTGGGCTGTATGGCCATGTTCTAGAGGCATTATCTCCTGATGTTTCGCCTGCATCTATGGCAAGCATCCCCAGAGGTTGTGAGGTCTGTTGGAACTAGGAAACCAGGGTGGGTCATTCCACAAATATATAAACCCAGCTAGGAAACCAGGATGGGTCATTCTACAGATATATAAACCCAATTTTCCTAGTTTCCAACAGACCTCACAACCTCTGCGGATGCTTGCCATAGATGCAGACAAAACGTCAGGTGAGAATGCCTCTAGAACATGGCCATATAGCCTAAAAAAACCTACAACAACCCAGTGATTCCGGCCATGAAAGCCTTTGACAATATGTTAAATATCTAATATTCAGGATGCATTTTCATTCACCGTACCATATTTGGCACAAATATTCGTTACTCACAAATTTGAATAATGGTGGGGTTGGAGGGGGTATTTATATTGTTATTTGGGAGTTATAATTACTGGGATTTATAGTTCACCTATGATTAAAGAGTATTCTGAACCCACTAATGATGGACTTGAACCAAAGTTGACACACAGAACTCCCATGACCAACAGAAAATACTGGAAGGGTCTGACCTTGAGTTTTGGAAGGGTTTTTGAGTTTTGGAGGGTTTGACCTTGAGTTTACATTCACTGTGGACTCAAACAATGATGGATCTGGACCAAACTTGGCATGGATACTCAATGTGCCCAAATGTGAACACTGGTGGAGTTTGGGGGAAATAGACCTTGACATTTGGGAATTGTAGTTGCTCGGATTTATATTAATCTAAAATCAAAGAATGTTCTGTGCCTTAGAGCACAGACCTTCAGTTTTGGAGTTATTGTTCACCTACATCTACATTTACTGTGGACTCAAACAATGATGGATCTGGACCAAACTTGCCATGGATACTCAATGTGCCCAAATGCAAACACTGGTGGAGTTTGGGGAAAATAAACCTTGACATTTGGGAGTTGTAGTAGCTGGGATTTATAGTTCACCTACAATCAAAGAGCATTCTGAATTGAACCAAACTTGGCACACAGAACTCCCATGACCAATAGAAACTACTGGAAAGGTTTGATGGGCATTGACTTTGAGCTTTGGAGTTGTAGTTCATCCAGAGAGCATTGTGGACTCAAACAATGATCATTCCAGACCAAACTTGGTATGAATACTCAATATACCCATATGTGAACACTGGTGGGGTTTGGGAAAAGTAGATCCTGACATTTGGGAGTTGTAGTTGCTGGGATTTATAGTTCACCTACAATCAAAGAGCATTCTTAACTTTACCAATGATAGTATCAGGCCAAACGTCTCACACAGAACCCCCATGACCAACAGAAAATACTGTGTTTCTGATGGTCTTTGGTGGCCCCTCTGACACCCGCCTTGTGACCTCCCCAGAGGTCCCGACCCCCAGGTTGAAAAACACTGGTATAGATTGTGAAGTTGCAAGAGGCTGCAACAGTTTGCTTTTGCCTGTCAGATTGTTCTTCCCCAGGTGTTTTTGACTTCAGCTCCCAGAAATCCCAGCCAGTTTACCAGCTGTTAGGAATTGTGGGAGCTGAAGTCCAAAACACCTGGAGGAGCAGAGTTTGAGAAACACTATTCGATGGAATAGCAAGAATTTGTCACCTCCTCTCTTCTTTGCTTTTTAATGGAGAGCTTCCAAAGTGTTTCTGTCATAGAATCATAGAATCATAGAATCAAAGAGTTGGAAGAGACCTCATGGGCCATCCAGTCCAACCCCATTCTGCCAAGAAGCAGGAATGTTGCATTCAAATCACCCCCGACATATGGCCATCCAACCTCTGTTTAAAAGCTTCCAAAGAAGGAGCCTCCACCACACTCCGGGGCAGAGAGAGTTCAACTGCTGAACGGCTCTCACAGTCAGGAAGTTCTTCCTCATGTTCAGATGGAATCTCCTTTTTTGTAGTTTGAAGCCATTGTTCCTTGTCCTAATCTCCATGTCCTTGGAACTCAGGTTGTGATAGTGGAAATGAACTGAGGACAAAGGGGGAAGGAGAGGAAAAACTGGGACATTTTAAAAGCAGTGGGAAAAGTGGGATGACAGAGGATTATTTGGCATTCTTTCTGCCAAATGGGGACAGTTGGAGGTCAAGTTGTTCACTCAGGTTCATATTTGAATTGTTTATGCTCCAGCTCAGTAAACAGTGGTGGATGGGATAGAAGGTTGCAGCTGAAAGAAGCTGGAGCTGACAGATGGCGCTCAACCCACTCTACCCGGATTTGAACTGCTGACCTATGCTGAAAGAAACCCATGAGTATTCAAGATGCTGCTAGATTTCTCCTCCACCCAAACTTCTTTTTTTTTTTTTTTTGCTGTCACTGACATCTCTCAGGTTTTCCAGATGGTGTTGGATACAGTTTTTTTCTGGTAATCGGCACTGGCTCGGATAACCTGTTTTGAGCTGCCTTGGGAACCAGTATTGGTAGAAACCAGATTGAAATGGCTTGAATAAAAATAGAAACCCTAGACAGGGGATCTTGTTAGCTTTGAGTCATATGCTCTCCGCCAAGATCTGTCAACCTGCGTCATAGTAAGTATCAATATGGATACATGTTCTACAAAATACAGATAAACTGCACTGCATGGCTGGGCAACTGCTTTTTGTTTGTACCTTTTGTACCACTCATTGTTAAAACTCTAATATTCCACCTGAACATCAGGAAGAACTTCCTGACCTTGAGAGCTGTTCAGCAGTGGAACTCTCTGCCCCAGAGTGTGGTGGAGTCTCCTTCTCTGGAGGCTTTGAAACAGAGGCTGGATGGCCATCTGTCAGGGCTGTTTTGAATGCAATTTTCCTGCTTCTTCGCAGAATGGGGTTGGACTGGATGGCCCACGAGGTCTCTTCCAAGTCTAGGATACTGATTCTATGATTCTGTATCAGAGGTGGTGTGTCATTTCCTTTCTCTGAAATATAGCCTAAGTACCTGGTAGTCTCCTATCTAAGTACCAACTGGGGCTAACCCTGTTTAGCCTCCAAGATCAGATGGGAGTTGTAGTCCAATAGATCTGTAGGCTCATAGTTTCCTCTCTATATGATTCTATGATTCTAGAGCTGTTAAGCAGTGGAACTCTGCTCCAGAGTGTGGTGGAGGCTCCTTCTTTGGAGGCTTTGAAGCAGAGGCTGGATGGCCATCTGTCGGGGGTGCTTTGAATGCAATTTTCCTGTTTCTTGGCAGAATGGTGTTTGGACTGGATGGTCCACCAGGTCTTTACCAACTCAAGGATTCTACAACAACTCAAGTTGGAATGTGTCCAGAGGAGGGCGGCTCAAATGATCAAGGGATTGGAGAACAAGCCCTATGAGGAGCGGCTTAAAGAGCTGGGCATGTTTAGCCTGAAGAAGAGATGGCTGAGAGGAGACATGATGGTGGCCATGTATATATATGTGAGGGGAGATCATAGGGAGGAGGGAGCGAACTTGTTTTCTGCTGCCCTGGAGACTAGGATGCAATGGAGCAATGGCTTCAAACTACAAGAAAGGAGATTCCACCTGAAAAAGAGGAAGAACTTCCTGACTGTGAGAGCTGCTCAGCAGTGGAACTCTCTGCCCCAGAGTGTGGTGTAGGCTCCTTTTTTTTGGAAGCTTTGAAACAGGGGCTGGATGGCCATCTGTTGGGGGTGCTTTGAATGCAATTTTCCTGCTTCTTGGCAGAATGGGGTTGGACTGGATGGCCCACCAGATCTCTTCCAACTCTTGGGTTCTATGATTCTGGAGCAGAAGGAAGACGGCCTGACAGTATCCAAGGATGCTGATGTAAGAATCAGGAACTGGAAATGTTGCTTTCGTGGATTACTGTTCCCATGCTTGCTGAGTGATTTGGGGGAGGATAGGTAGCAACCACAGTCTATGTTGCGTAACTTTGCTAATCCTTTACTATATTGCAGAGGTGCAATGAACTGCAAAGATGCATTTCAGATGTTAATGAATTCTTCTTCGTTGTTTGTCACTGCCTGAGTCATTGAATACAAAGGAGCTGAATCAGGGAATACAAACACTGCTGCTGCTGTCACCTGGAAAATGCTGTTTGTGTTTCTTACTGATTTGGGCCAAAATTCTACGCCATGATACATGTTGTAGGATTGCTCCCCCCCCCCCCCCCCCGTAGCACAATGGCACTGCTGACCAACAGGTCAGAGGTTCAAATCTGGGGAGAGCACAGATGAGCTCACAACCTCTGAGGATGCTTGCCATAGATGCTTGCAAAATGTCAGGAGAGAATGCTTCTAGAACATGGCCATATAGCCCGAAAAACCTACAACAACCCAGTCATTCCAGCCATGATAACCTTCGACAATACAATGAAAATACATCCTGCATATCAGATATTAATATGACGGTTCATAACAATAGCACAATTACAATTATGAAGGAGCAATGAAAATAATGTTATGGTTGGGGGTCACCACAAGATGAGGAACTGTATTAAGGGGTCATGGCATTAGGAAGGTTGAGAACCACTTGGCTAAGCGGTAGGACATTCCAATGATTGGGAATATTGAAATCATATACTGCCCCTCTCAGACTTCCTTGTTCTATCTGATGTTGTTTTGTACCTTAAAGTTATTTCCCATTTAGGGTTACCCTAAAATGACCTTATCACAGTTTTGTTCTGAGAGTGTTTCCAAAGCTGCTGCTTTGCTTCCAAAGTGTTTCTAAAGCTGGTGCTTTGCTTCTAAAGTGTTTCTAAAGGTGGTGCTTTGCTTCTAAAGTGTTTCTAAAGCTGATTCTTTGTTTCCAAAGTGTTTCTAAAGTTGATGCTTTGCTTCTAAAGTATTTCTAAAGCTGGGGATTTGCTTCCAAAGTGTTTCTAAAGTTGATGCTTTGCTTCTAAAGTGTTGCTACAGCTGACGCTTTGCTTCTGAAGTGTTTCTAAAGCTGATGCTTTGCTTCTAAAGTATTTCTAAAGCTGGTGCATTGCTTCTAAAGTGTTTCTAAAGCTGGTGCTTTGCTTCCAAAGTGTTTCTAAAGCTGATGCTTTGCTTCCAAAGTGTTTCTAAAGCTGATGCTTTGCTTCTAAAGTGTTTCTAAAGCTGATGCTTTGCTTCCAAAGTGTTTCTAAAGCTGGTGCTTTGCTTCTAAAGTATTTCTAAAGCTGGTGCTTTGCTTCTAAACTGTTTCTAAAGCTGATGCTTTGCTTCTAAAGTATTTCTAAAGCTGGGGATTTGCTTCCAAAGTGTTTCTAAAGCTGATGCTTTGCTTCCAAAGTGTTGCTACAGCTGATGCTTTGCTTCTGAAGTGTTTCTAAAGCTGATGCTTTGCTTCTAAAGTATTTCTAAAGCTGGTGCATTGCTTCTAAAGTGTTTCTAAAGCTGGTGCTTTGCTTCTAAAGTGTTTCTAAAGCTGATGCTTTGCTTCCAAAGTGTTTCTAAAGCTGATGCTTTGCTTCTAAAGTGTTTCTAAAGCTGGTGCATTGCTTCCAAAGTGTTTCTAAAGCTGGTGCTTTGCTTCCAAAGTATTTCTAAAGCTGGTGCTTTGCTTCTAAACTGTTTCTAAAGCTGATGCTTTGCTTCCAAAGTGTTTCTAAAGCTGATGCTTTGCTTCTAAAGTGTTTCTAAAGCTGGTGCTTTGCTTCCAAAGTATTTCTAATGATGGTGCCTTGCTTCCAAAATATTTCTAAAGCTGGTGCTTTGCTTCCAAAGTGTTTCTAAAGCTGCTGCATTGCTTCTAAAGTGTTTCTAAAGCAGGGCTTTGCTTCCAAAGTGTTTCTAAAGCTGGTGCTTTGCTTCCAAAGTATTTCTAAAGCTGGTGCTTTGCTTCCAAAGTATTTCTAAAGCTGGTGCTTTGCTTCTAAAGTGTTTCTAAAGTTCTGGTGGTGAAAATTTCAGAACTCTAACAAAACTTTCAAAATTTCATTAACGACGATTTTTATGGCATAACCAATTAGGAACTGCCATTTATAATGAAATTTTGAAAGTTTTGTTAGAGTTCTGAAATTTTCACCACCGGAACTTCAGAAACACTTTAGAAGCAAATCACCATCACCCCTAGTTTTGTACTTTAGAACCATATAGAACCATGGATCGCACATGCCTACTGTTACTTTTAACCATAACTATAGATTATAGCAGGTATGGGCAAACTTGGGCCTTCCAGGTGTTTTGGACTTCAACTCCCACAATTCCTAACAGCCTCAGGCCCTTTTCTTTCCCCCCTCAGCCGCTTAAGCGGCTGAGGGGGAAGGAAAGGGGCCTGATGCTGTTAGGAATTGTGGGAGTTGAAGTCCAAAACACCTGGAAGGCCCAAGTTTGCCCATGCCTGCATTATAACATTGTTAGATGTCAAAAACACACACATAATGTTTACAGTAAAATTGGTATGTCTTTGAAAAGTTTTTTTTTTAATCCCTTTGGGTCTTTATACATAATGTACACTTGCAAATCACAACTTATCATTATAGCACATTGGACAGAGGAGAAACGTTCCTTGTGGTCTTGTCCTATGGGATATACCTGGCGTACCCTTTTGAATGCTGCCTTGTATTTCCTCTAGAAGATGCCACCGCCTGCTTAATTTACATGATCGGCTTTCCCTGTCTCCCTTTTAGCCTAATTTCCCCCTGTCAGGACTGTCTGCTAGTCATTTGATCTTGATCTATGTGATTTTGTAAATGGGGGATTGTACAAAAATGTTGCGGCATGAAAAGGCATTTTACATTTGAAACGTTGCATTCCTTTCCCGTATTCCGTGTCTCCATCCTCTTCCCTTATTTCATTCCCATTGGACAACTATTGGGGGTCCTCATTCCTGAATTGGATGGGTTTCCATAATTATTACTACTATCATCATCAGAATTATCATCATCATCATCCTAGATTTGGGGTTTTCTAAGCTTACTTATATCACCATCTCGTTGTGTGGTGGGGTTATTCTGGCGACACAATTTGTGGTGCTTAGATGCTAGAAAAAGTTATATTGACAAGCTAGTATGTGTCCAGAGGAATGTGACTAAAATGATCTGGAGAACAAGCCCTATGAGGAGCGGCTTAAAGAGCTGGGCATGTTTAGCCTGAAGAAGAGAAAACTGAGAGGAGACATGATAGCCATGTATAAATATGTGAGAGAGGAAGTAATAGAGAGAGGGCTCGATGGCCATCTGTCGGGGGTGCTTTGAATGCGATTTTCCTGCTTCTTGGCAGGGGGTTAGACTGAATGGCCCATGAGGTCTCTTCCAACTCTATGATTCTATATGATTCTATAAATTACAACAGCAAAACAAAAGAGAGTAAACAATCAGGCACAACAAATCACCGCTCAACAAAAGATTCCCCCCAGGCACTTCCAAGCCATTAAATGCTAATCAAGGTGGTCAGTTGAAACATTCACACCTAGCTCCAGCAGACAAAAGTCCTTTGTCCCACCCTGGTCATTCCACAGATATATAAACCCATTTTCCTACTTCCAACAGACCTCACTACCTCTGAGGATGCTTGCCATAGATGCAGGCGAAACGTCAAAAGAAAATGCCTCTAGACCATGGCCATATAGCCCGAAAAAGCCTACAACAACCCAGATTCTATAAAGGTTTTCCCCTGAGAATAAGTCCAGTCGTGTCCGACTCTAGGGGTTGGTGCTCATCTCCATTTCTAAGCTGAAAAGCTGGCATTGTCCGTAGACACCTCCAAGGTCATTTGGCCAGCATGACTGCATGGAGCACCATTACCTTCCCGCTGGAGCAGTACCTATTGATCTACTCACATTTGCATGTTTTCAAACTGCTAGGTTGGCAGAAGTTGGGGCTGACAGCAGAAGCTCATGCCACTCCCTAGATTCAAACCATCAACCTTTCGGTCAGCAAGTTCAGCAGTTCAGTGGTTTAACCCACTGCACCACCAGGGCTTTCCAACATAGATGCTGGCCACTTTTATTTATTTCATATCAAAAGCATTGCATAAATAGGTATAAAACTTATTTTACTTATTTATTTATCGTATCAGAAGCAAACTGAGGGTACAGTTGCAATGTATTTTTTAAAAATATATTCACAACTCTAAAACTCAAGCTATTGGCCTTGAGTTTTAGAGTTGTAGTTCACCTACATCCAGATGGATCTGGACCAAATTTGGCACAAATCCTCAGTATGCCCAAATGTGTACACTGGCGGAGTTTGGGGAAAATAGACCAAATTTGGCACAAATACCTGATATGTCCAAATTTGAATGCTTGTAGGGTTGGGGGGAGATTGATTTTGTCATTTGGGAGTTCCAGTTGCCGGGATGTATAGTTCACCTAAAATCAAAGAGCATTCTGAACTCCACCAAGGATGGAATTGAACCACTCTTGGTCAACAGAAAATACTGGAAGGGTTTGGTGGGCATTGACCTTGAGTTTGGGAGTTGTAGTTCACTACATCCAGAGAGCACTTGAACTCAAGCAGTGATGGATCTGGACCAATCCAGGCACTGTTGGGCTTGGCGGGGGGAGGGGGGAAATAGACCTTGACATTTGGGAGTTGTAGTTGCTGGAATTTATAGTCCACCTACAATCAAAGAGCATTCTGAACTCCAACAAGGGAGCTGAACCAGACTTGGCACACAGAACTCCCATGACCAATAGAAAATACTGGAAGGGTTTGGTGGGCATTGGCCTTGAGTTTTGGTGTTGTAGTTCACCTACATCCAGAGAGCACCGTAGACTCAAACAATGATGGATCTGGACCAAACTTGGCACGAATCCTCAATATGACCAAATTCAAGTTGGCCAATGGTAACATTCACACTTGCCACAAACAGACAATTTCTTTCTCTCATCCTGGACATCATTCCACGAGTATATAAACTCCACTTGAATAGTTTCCAACAGACCTCACAACCTCTGAGGATGCCTTCCATAGATGTGGGTGAAACATCAGGAGAGAATGCTTCCAGAGCATGGCCAGACAGCCCAGACAACTCACAGCAACCCACTCCGTTCAGTGTGTTTTGAACTGAGATGGACTAGGTAGGATCAGAGCCAATACTTTGCATCTAACATTCCCAGCTGGCACTCTCTTCTTCCAGAACTCAGTGAATGGACTCCAGGGACGTAATTAAATTTGGTTTTAAAAGCCATATTGAATGCTTGAAGGGGACAGCAACATGGCATTAAATTAATAGAGCCGTCATCTTCTGGAGCAACCTGGCCATCTTTTAAGATCATCTTAGGAAATGTTCTCGTTCTCATTTGTTTTTCAAGCATGTTTGGTAGGAATCGGTGACATACTGGGCCCAGGAAACAGACCCCTGAAGTGGTCGCGAGGGGGTGTTGCTAAAGACCATCAGAAAACACAGAATTTTCTGTTGGGCAAAGGGGTTCTGTGTGGAAGGTTTGGCCCAATCTTATCGTTGGTGGGGTTCAGAATGCTCTTTGTAGGTGAACTATAAATCCCAGCAACTACAACTCCACCCACTGAGCACCTGGAGCTGTCTCTCATAGAATCATAGAGTTGGAATTTCTTGCAGTTATAGACTTGCAGTTTCTCAAGTCGCTCCTGACATGACTCTCATGGGTCATCCAGTCCAACCCCATTCACCCAAGAAGCAGGAAAATTTCATTCAAAGCACTCCCGACGGATGGCCATCCAGTCTCTGTTTAAAAGCTTCCAAAGAAGGAGCTTCCACCACACTTCGAGGCAGAGAGTTCCACTGCTGAACAACTCTCACAGTCAGGAAGTTCTTCCTCATGTTCAATAGTACACTCAAGCAGGGAGTTTTGAGATGGTTGAACAGAAGCTCTCCAAATCTCTAGGTGCTTATACTGCCTATTACAGGGAAAACCAGCTGATCCCTAATCCATCTAAAACACAGACATGCGCTTTTCATCTCAAGAACAGACAAGCATCCCGAGCTCTGAGGATCACCTGGGAAGGAATCCCACTAGAACATTGTAGCTCACCCAAATACCTGGGAGTCACTCTGGACCGTGCCCTGACCTACAAGAAGCACTGCCTGAATATCAAGTAAAAAGTGGGTGCTAGAAACAATATCATACGAAAGCTGACTGGCACAACCTGGGGATCATAACCAGACACAGTGAAGACATCTGCCCTTGCGCTATGCTACTCTGCTGCTGAGTGTGCATGCCCAGCATGGAACACAGCTCACCACGCTAAAACAGTGGATGTGGCTCTTAATGAGACATGCCGCATTATCATGGGGTGACTGCCCCCGACACCACTGGAGAAATTACACTGCTTAGCCAGTATCGCACCACCTGACATCCGCTGGGAAGTAGCAGCCAGTAGTGAAAGGACCAAGGCAGTGACATCTCCAGCCCATCCCTTGTTTGGGTATCAGCCAGCACGTCAATGACTTAAATCAAGAAATAGTTTTCTAAGATCTACAGAGACACTCGCTGGAACACCTCAGCAAGCGAGAGTCCAAAAGTGGCAGGCTCAAACCCAGAACCTCAATCAATGGCTGATACCAAATGAGAGACTCCCTCCTGGGCACACAGAGGACTGGGAGACTTGGAAGGCGCTGAACAGATTGCGCTCTGGCACCACAAGATGCAAAGCCAACCTTCAGAAATGGGGCTACGAAGTGGAATCCTCGACATGCGAGTGTGGAGAAGAGCAAACCACTGACCACCTGCTGCAATGCAACCTGAACCCTGCCACATGCAGAGTGGAGGACCTCCTTGCGGCAACACCAGAGGCACTCCAAGGGGCCAGATACTGGTCAAACGACATTTAATCAACTACCAAGCTTGCAAACTTTGTGTTTTGTCTGTTTGTTTTTGTTAAAAATGTAATACAAATGTCTGATTGCTGATGACAATAAATAAATGAAATAAATAGTACACTGAATGTTCCCTGTTGACAAGACTCAAACCCCAACATTATTTTGAGGGTCCTTCCACACAGCCCTCTATCCCAGAATATCAAGGCAGAAAAACCCATCATTGAATCCTAGGGTTGGAAGAGATCTGGTAGGCCATCCAATCCAACCCCATTCTGCCAAGAAACAGGAAATTGGTTTCAAAGCACCCCTGACAGATGGCCATCCAGCCTCTGCTTAAAAGCCTCCAAAGAAAGAGCCTCCACCAAACTCCTGGGGCAGAGAGTTCCACTGCTGAACAGCTCTCACAGTCAGGAAGTTCTTCCTAATGTTCAAATGTCACAGTCATGAAGTTCTTCCTAATGTTCAATAGTAAACTGAATGCTCCCTATTGACCAAACTCAAACCACGGCATTATTTTGAGGGTCCTTCCACACAGCCCTCTATCCCAGAATATCAAGGCAGAAAATCCCACATTATCTGAGTGTGGACTCAGATAACCCAGTTCAAAGCAGATATTGTGGGATTTTCTGCCTTGATATTCTGGGATAGAGGGCTGTGTGGAAGGGCCCTGGGTCTCTCTTAAGCTATAATATCCCAATGCAGGTGAGAAAACTTAGAAAAGTGACTTTTGTGACCAGAGTACCAAAGCAAAATCCAGAATGGTAACAATTCCAAATTCCAAGAAACCGGGATCCACAAAGCCATTGTCTCCTGAACAATGGCATTTTTTAGTGTGGCTTGAAATATTCTTGAGTTGTTTTGCTTCAAAATGGCCTTTGTAGTTCCAAAACAGCCTCCCCCCCCAAAAAAAATGTATCCTTGTGCCCCTTAAAGGGCATTTGGGGACATAATTGTGATTTCCCTTTGCTGTAGGAAGTTGTGACGGTCTCCTGGAGACCTAATGCAATCCTCTGGCCTTCCACAGTTGTCCTAAGCTGACTGCAATATCCTTTACTTGCTAAATTGATCCAGACTAGGATCCAAGTGAGAGAAGGCAGAAGCAATTTCCACCTGAAGAAAGGCTTCTTGTAGTTTGAAGTCATTTTCCGATTGCATCCTGGTCTCCAGGGCAGCAGAAAACAAGCTAGCTCCCTCCTCCCTATGACTTCCCTTCATATATTTATACATGGCCATCATCCTGTCTCCTCTCAGCCTTCTCTTCTTCAGGCTAAACATGCCCAGCTTTTTAAACCACTCCTCATAGGGCTTGTTCTCCAGACCTTTGATCATTTTAGTCTCCCTCCTCTGGACACTTCCAGCTTAGAGTCAACATCTCCCTTCAATTGTGGTGCCCAGAATTGGACACAGTGTGATTCCAGGTGTGGTTTGACCAAGGCAGAATAGAGCATGGGGAGCATGACTTCCCTTGGTCTAGACACTAGACTCCTATTGATGCAGGCCAACATCCCACTGGTTTTTATTCCTGGCTCATGTTTAACTTGTTGTCCATGAGGACCCCATGATCTTTTTCACACGTACTGCTCTCAAGCCACATGTCCCCCATTCTGTCTCTTTGCATTTCATTTTTTCTGCCTAAGTGGAGTCTCTTGCATCTTTCTCTGCTGAACTTCATTTTGTTAGTTTTGGCCAATCATCTCTCTAACCTGTTAAGATCATTTTGAATTCTGCTCCTGTCTTCTGTAGTATTGGCTCTCCGGCCCGATTTGGTCTTGTCTGCAAACTTGATGATCATGCCTTCTAAATGTCTAAGTCAGTGTTTCTCAACGTGGGGGTCGGGACCCCTGGAGGGGTTGTGAGGGGGTGTCAGAGGGGTTACCAAAGACCATCAGAAAACACAGTATTTTCTATTGGTCATGGCAGTTCCGTGTGGGAAGTTTGGCCCAGTTCTATCGTTGGTGGGGTTCATAATGCAATTTGATTGTAAGTGAACTAAAAATCCCAGCAACTACAACTCCCAAACATTCTGTGTGGGAAGTTTGGCCCAATTCTATCATTGCTGAGGTTCAGAATGCTCTTTGATTGTAGGTGAAGTGTAAATCCCAGCAACTACAACTCCCAAATGTCAAGGTCTATTTTCCCCAAACTCCTCCAGTCTTCACATTTGGGGAAATTGAGCATTTGTGCAAGTTTGGTCCAGATCTATCATTGTTTGACTCCACAGTGCTCTCTGGATGTAGGTGAACTACCACTCCCAAGCTCAAGGTCAATGCCCACCAAACCCTTCCAGTATTTTCTGTTGGTCATGGGAGTTCTGTGTGCCCAGTTTGGCTCAATTCCATCATTGGTTGAGTTCAGAATGCTCTTTGATTATAGGTGAACTATAAATCCCAGCAACTGCAACTTCCAAATGTCAAGTCTCATTTCCCCAAACTCCACCAGTGTTCACATTTGGGCATATTGAATATTCGTGCCAAGTTTGGTCCAGATCCATCATTGTTTGAGTCCACAGTGCTCTCTAGATGTAGGTGAACTACAACTCCCAAACTCACGGTCAATGCCCACCAAACTCTTCCAGTATTTTCTATTGGTCATGGGAGTTCTGTGTGCCAGGTTTGGTTCCATTCCATAGCTGGTGGAGTTCAGAATGCTCTTTGATTGTAGGTGAACTATAAATCCCAGCAACTATAACTCCCAAATGACAAAATTAATCCGCCCTCAAACCCACCAGTATTCAAATTTTGGGCATATTAGGTATTTGTGCCAAATTTGGTCCAGTGAATGAAAACACATCCTGTATACTGGATATTTACATTCTGATTCATAACAGGAGCAAAATTACAGTTATGAAGTAGCAACGAAATTAATGTTATGGTTGGGGTCACCACAACATGAGGAACTGCATTTAGGGGTCGCGGCATTAGGAAGGTTGAGAAACACTGGTCTAAGTCATTAGTAAACATGTTGAACAGGACCACTTCTTCCTGTGGTGTATGCAACAATAACAACAAACCAAGGAAAAAATCCACTGCACAATCATCCTTCTATGTGGGGAAATCAGCATGGAAACCACTGTTCCCTTCTTCAGGGCCAGAGGACGAAAAACCACAAAAGAGAAAAGGGAGGGCGGAGAAACCCAAATGGCTAATGTGGTTTAGTTTAATACAGATGGGCTTGGACACTGCTTTGAGTATTGCAAATTCGAGTTCCTGGGCCAAGAGGATGTACATTCATTTTCCCCGAATCCATTTTGCATTGATTTCATTTGCCTAATATTTTCTTCTGTGAATCAGGAGAGCCGAAGGGAAAGCCAAGCCAAGGCGAAGGGACAGAGGCATCGACTGGCACGGAGAGTGACAAGTCCAGATGCTAATTTGCATCGGGTCCTTGGCTGGTTTGTGTCAAGGGATCCACCAAGCGGCGTGGAGTGACAGCATGGTGACCCCGTGGAGACAGCTGATGAGAGCGAAACCGCCACTCTATTCCTAACTGCCTTCGCCTGGACTCTGTTGTGCCCAGGATAGGGACAAAATGAGAAGAGAAGCCCAGCGTCGTTTCACATCTCTTTCATGCAATAGTTATGGGCAAATGGTGGCAGACGGGTGCCTTATACACAGGGAAACTCTCCAGTTCACATCTGGGTGCTGAAAGTGCTAGAGCACATCTGGAGCATCTGATGTACATGTAAATTGGAGCACTTTTGCCAGTATTATGATCCATATTTTCTCAATTCACTAACAGGATTTCATTTTACTTCTGCAAAACAGCTAAAATTTCATAATGATACACAACATAGGGTTTTTTTTTCCCCATGTCAAGAGCAACTTGAGAAACTGCAAGTCGCTTCTGGTGTGAGAGAATTAGCCGTCTGCAAGGATGTTGCCCAGATGTTTTGATGTTTTGACCATCCTTGTGGGTGGTTTACCTCATGTCCCCATATGGAGAGCTGGAGCTGACAGAGGGAGCTCACCCCAAATGTTGCCCAGGGGATGTCTGGATATTTGATGTTTTGACCATCCTTGTGGGAGGTTTCTCTCATGTCCCCATATGGGGAGCTGGAGCTGACAGAGGAAGCTAACCCCAGATGTTGCCCAGGGGATGTCCTGATGTTTGATGTTTTACTATCCTTGTGGGAGGTTTCAATCATGTGATGTTTTTACCATCCTTGTGGGAGGTTTCTCTCATGTCCCCATATGGGGAGCTGGAGCTGATTAAGGGAGCTCACCCCAGACGTTGCCCAGGGGATGTCCGGATGTTTGATGTCTTACCATCCTTGAGGGAGGTTTCTCTCATGTCCCCATATGGGAAGCTGGAGCTGACTAAGGGAGCTCAACCTACTCACCCCAGACGTTGCCCAGGGGATGTCCGGATGTTTGATGTCTTACCATCCTTGTGAGAGATTTCTCTCATGTCCCCTTATGGGGAGGTGGAGCTGACAGAGGGAGCTCACCCCAGATGTTACCCAGGGGATGTCCAGGTGTTTGATGTTTTACCACCCTTGTGGGAGGTTTCTCTCATGTCCCCATATGGGGAGCTGGAGCTGACAGAGGGAGCTCAACCCATTCACTTTAGGCATTGCCCAGAGGATGTCCAGATGTTTGATGTCTTACCATCCTTGTGGGAGGTTTCTCTCATGTCTCCATATGGGGAGCTTGAGCTGACAGAGGGAGCTCAACCCACTTGCCCCAGACGTTGCCCAGGGGATGTCCAGATGTTTGATGTTTTACCATCCTTGGGGGAGGTTTCTCTCATGTCCCCTTATGGGGAGCTGGAGCTAACAGAGGGAGCTCAACCCACTCGCCTCATACATTGCCTAGGAGATGTCCAGATGTTTGATGTCTTACCATCCTTGTGTGGGAGGCTTCTCTCATGTCCCCATATGGGGAGCTGGAGCTGACAGATTGAGCTCAACCCACTCGTCCCAGACATTGCCCAGGGGATGTCCAGATGTTTGATGTCTTACCATCCTTGGGGAAGGTTTCTCTCATGTCCCCATATGGGGATCTGTAGCTGACAGAGGGAGCTCAACCCACTCACCCCAGACATTGCCCAGGGGATGTCCGCATGTTTGATGTTTTACCATCCTTGGGGGAGGTTTCTCTCATGTCCCCTTATGGGGAGCTGGAGCTAACAGAGGGAGCTCAACCCACTCGCCTCATACATTGCCTAGGGGATGTCCAGATGTTTGATGTCTTACCATCCTTGGGGGAGGTTTCTCTCATGTCTCCATATGGGGAGTTTGAGCTGACAGAGGAAGCTCATCCGCACCTGCAACCTGTCAATCTTCAGTCATGATGGCACAAGGGTTTATCCCATTGTGCTACCAAGGCGCTCCTGATTTGACAGGTGAATCTCCACCCTATTTTGCTTATTAAAATTGCTTTGCAAGCGAAGGGATGCCAGGGGCCCGCAATGCCTTCATCCCTGCAGAAAAAGTTCTTGGCTGGTGGATGTTTATTTGCTGTAGGAGATCAAGGCATCCGAAAGCACAGCCGCAGGGCCTCAGTTTCCACCTAACCATCATGTTATCTGTTCAGCTGTGATAAGGAGCTCCCAAGCCTTTCGAGCCATTCGGTTTTGTTTACAGGCAAGGCCACAAGTCACCATGATGAGCAGCCACTTTGCGAGGTGCCGGCCCGCTCTAATCCCCATCCGCCATTGTCTGGTTGCTCCATTCATCACCTCCCGGTCTGAGAGACAAGGGAAGGAAGTTCAGGCAAAGTGCATGCCGATGGTGGATGGTGGCGTCTGAGCTATTACACTCCAGGAAAAGCAAAGCAAAGCAAAGCAAAACAAAACCAACCTGAGCCATGGATGTTGTTTTGTGTAATGCCTCCACCTTCGTAACTCCTCAACAGATGGCAGTACTGGTATGCGGTAGGTACTAGCTTGTTCAATAGACTCTCCTCTACAGTTCCATTTTGGCAGGAAGCCTTAGCATTGAACGATTGTGTTGTTAAAGTGCGAAGTATGGAACCCTGCACAGACAGTCGGTCAGTGCAACTTAAGCAACATGCAGTCATTGAATTCTTGACAGCAGAAGGTGTCACCCCAAAGGAGATTCATCAGAGAATGCAAGCTGGTTATGGTTATTGTGTTGATGTGAGTATTGTGCGTTGCTGGGCGAGTCAGTTTAAAGAGGTTGAGGTGGGAACATCTGACTTGCGTGACAAACAAATAGTTGGACGTCCTGTGACAGCAACCGCCAAGTTTCACAAGCCAAAGGTTGACAGATTGATTCATGATGATTGTCATATCACTCAGAGAGAAATTTCAAGCATAATCAACATTTCACAAGAACGTGTGGGTCACATTTATTGCTTTACTTGGCTGTCGGAAGATCTGTGCATGATAGGTACCCAGGATACTGACGCCTGAAATGAAAGCGCACAGACTTGAAACTTCAGAGAGTGGATCTCACCACTGTACGGCATCCTCCACACAGTCCACATTTAGCACCACCTGACTTCCATCTATTCCTGATAATGAAAGAAGGTCTGCGGAAACATCATTATGCTTCTGGTGAGGACATTGAGAGAACTGTGAGATGCTGGTTGCGGAAACAGAGTGTCAACTTCTTCTGTGATGGCTTCAGAAAACTTATTCATTGTTGGCAGAAATGTATCCAATTGTCTGGTGATTATGTGGAAAAGTGAAAAGTGGTAGTTAAAGAGCACATTCTAAGGATTATTTCTGCGTTTGATTTATCAAAATATTCCCATCCAAACCCAAGTAACGAAGGTGGAGGCATTACTTTTCATTCAACATAAACATAATAATAACAGGTGACACTATCAGTTGAAAATTGCCTCTCTTGCCATTGGTTTTCAGTGCTTCCCCATTTTGGATTCCTATGATGTTGTCGGAGTACGATTCCCAGAATTGCTGAGCATTGGCCATACCTCTGTCAGTGTCTGGGAATGGAAGTTCAAGATCTGGGAAGCAACATCAGGGATTCAGGCTGTGTTGTACAGGGCTGTTTTTATCTCCGTGTCCTTTCACAGATCTTTAGCCTGGCTTTTTAACATGCTGGGCTTTTAAAAAATAATCTGATGTAACATCCGTTGGAGCGCTGTATCACTGGGAAAGGAGCTCATTCATTTTTTAAAAATACATTCAGGGAGTGAATGAGAGCCAGAATGGAGCTGAAAGCAGCCGTCTGACAGGGAGGCCTTACTTCACGCTGCATCCTGGGATAAATATGCATGGAGGAAACAACAGCAGGGTCGTTGCAAAAACAGAAATGCAACAGAAATGCTCAAATGGGTGGAAAAAGTCCCTCTGAGAAAACATTACAATGTTGACTAGTATCTGTTGTAAATATGAATCAGTTACCCAGGTTGATTCATTTGTAATTATTTTGTATGTTTGGTTGCTACTTAAGGTATATCTCAACCAGAGGTTCTCAACCTGTGGCCCATGGACCACCAATATGGTCTGCAGCCTCACCGTTACTACTACAGATAATAACATAGCCCAACCAAATGGTGTCTTCATTTCTAGGCTTCTTCCAGGGGTTATTTCGAGTGTTGATTCAGAAAATTGCATTGGATAGACCACATCAGCTCTAGTTTCGGATACGGAACACATGGCATCCAGAAATCATCATCTGCTCATCCACAGAAAACCATATTTAATAATCTAAAGCTGATGTGGTTTTCTCAATCAATGCAATTTTCTGAATCAGCACTCTAAATAATCAAACCAAATCTAAAGTTGAGCAAAAAACTGATTTGTAATTATGTTGGTACCAATGTTGGAGAGTGATCCCTGGTCAAGTTGTCTCCAATCAAGCGGTCCCTGGTCAAGGTGGTCCCTAGTCAAAGTGGCCCCTGGTCAAGTGGTCTCCAATCATGTGGTCCCTGGTCAAAGTAGTCCCTGGTCAAAGTGATTCCTGGTCAAGTGGTCTCCAATCAAGTGGTTTCTAGTCAAATGGTCTCTTGTCAATGATCCCTGGTCAAGTGGTCTCCAATCAAGTAGTCCCTGGTCAAGTGTTCCCTGATCAAGTGGTCCCTGCTCAAAGTGGTTCCTGGTCAAGTTGGCCTCAATCAAGTGGTCCCTGCTCAAAGTGGTCCCTGGTCAAGAGGTTTCCAATCAAGTGGTCTCCAATCAAGTAGTCCCTGCTCAAATGGTCTCAAATAAAATGGTCCCTGGTCAAAGTGGTCCCTGGTCAAGTGGTCTTCAATCAAGTGGTCCCTGGTCAAAGTGGTCCCTGGTCAAGTGGTCGCCAATCAAGTGGTCTCCAGTCAAGTGGTCCCTGGTCAAAGTCGTCCCTGGTCAAGTTGCCTCCAATCAAGTGGTCCCTGCTCAAAGTGGCCCCTGGTCAAGAGGTTTCCAATCAAGTGGTCTCCAATCAAGTGGTCCCTGCTCAAATGGTCTCCAATCAAGTGGTCTCTGGTCAAAGTGGTCCCTGGTCAAGTTGCCCCCAATCAAGTGGTCCCTGGTCAAAGTGGTCCCTGGTCAAGTGGTCTCCAATCAAGTGGTCCCTGGTCAAAGTGGTCCTTGGTCAAGTGGTCTCCAATCAAGTAATCCCTGCTCAAAGTGGTCCCTGATCAAGAGGTTTCCAATCAAATGGTCTCCAATCAAGTGGTCCCTGGTCAAAGTGGTCCCTGGTCAAGTGGTCAAAAACAGATTGGGAACCACTGATCTAAACTGTAGCATTAATGCTGTCTGATACCACCTTAATGACCATGGCTCCATTTTATGGAATCATGGGGATTGTACAAAGTTTCTCTTTGGCAGAGAAGGCTAAAGACCTCGTAAAACTACAGCTGCCATGAATCCATAGCATTGAGCCACAGCTGTTAAAGTGATGTCAAACCACATTAATCTCCTTGAAGGAGCTGGGGGTGGTGACGGCCGACAGGGAGCTCTGGCGTGGGCTGATCCATGAGGTCACGAAGAGTCGGAGACGACTGAACGAATGAACAACAACAACATAGATGTGTTACACTTACAGTTTTGATACTATTGCCATGATTGTAATGCTTTCACCCCAAACTTAATTTTCCAGCATACTAGATACATAGGGAGAAGGAGATCCGTACTGTCAGGATCGGGCCATGAATGTGGTGTCATGGTGTGAAAAGGCTCTTGCTTTATATACAGAGTTTCTGAACTGGAATCTCTGTATATAAACGAGCATATGCCAAATGTATGCAAATTGGGGTCCTGATCTATCCTTATAGTCATATTAGACCCCCACCCATCTACCCATCCACCCACACAACCACACAACTGGGGGTGCTGTGCAGAATGGCCAGGGAGCAATCTGAATCACACGTAATGCTGCTTCCAGGCATTTAAAAACCCACAAACATCCAAACTCTGAGCCTCCTCCTGGGTTTGGAACAGCTCGAATGGATGCTTCGTCTCTTTGTTCTTTAGATCGTTATCCAAATAATTATCATTTAGATGATGAAGACTGATTGTTTCAGACTTTAGCCTTGCTGTGGTTTCTTAGAGCTTGGCAGAAGCAATTCAGAGCTTTTAGGATGAAATGACTGGTTACAGCTCAAGCTATGTTGCTTCCGAAATGCAAAGAGGCATCCAGTCAGAGGGGACCACAAGGGCCATCTAGCCCAACCCCATAAACAGCTAGAGCACTCCTGAAAGATGTCCATCTAAACTCTGCTTAAAGCCCCTCAAAGACTGAACTGACCACAATCTGAGGCAGTTTGTTTCAAGGTTGAAATGAATAGATCTTACAATAAAAACCTTTAGGTAGAATCACTTTTCTTGTCACTTGAACCCATTGATTTTTTAGTGCAGCAGAAAACAAGTCGTTGTCGAAGGCTTTCATGGCCGGAATCACTGCACTGCTATGAGTTTTCCAGGCTGTATGGCCATGTTCCAGAAGCATTCTCTCCTGACATTTCACCCACATCTATAGTAAGCATCCTTAGAGGTTGTGAGGTTTCTCTCATGCCCCTGCATGGGAAGCTAGAGCTGACTGATGGGAGCTCACCCCATCTCGCAGATTCGAACCACCAAACTTTTGTTCAGCAGTACAGCTGGTACAGGAATCCCATAAATAATAGAGGAAAAAGTGAGCTATTTGCTCCTGTTTACGCCATCCTGCGTGGATGTGTAACTATCCTGTGGGAGGCTTCTCTCATGTCCCCAATATGGGAAGCTGGAGCTGACAGATGGGAGCTCATCCCATCTCGCGGATTCGAACCACCGACCTTTTGGTCAGCAGTACTGCTGGTACAAGAATCCCACAAAACAAGAGAGGTAAACATTAGCTATTTGCTCCTGTTTACGCCATCCTGCGCGGATGTGTAACTATCCTGTGGGAGGCTTCTCTCATGTCCCCAATATGGGAAGCGGGAGCTGACAGATGGGAGCTCATCCCGCTCCCAAGAGAGGAAAAAAATAGCAATTTGCTCCTGTTTACATCATCCTGTGTGGATGTGTTACTATCCTGTGGGAGGCTTCTCTCATGTCCCCAATATGGGAAGCTGGAGCTGACAGATGGGAGCTCACCCCATCTTACAGATGCGAACCACTGACCTTTTGATCAGCAGTACTGCTAGTAAAGGAATGCCATAAGCAAGAGAGGAAAAAATTAGCTATTTGCTCCTGTTTACACCATCCTGCGTGAATGTGTTACTATCCTGTGGGAGGCTTCTCTCGTGTCCCCAATATGGGAAGCTGGAGCTGACAGATGGGAGCTCATCCCACTCCCGAGAGAGGAAAAAATAGCTTTTTGCTCCTGTTTACACCATCCTGTGCAGATGTGTTACTATCCTGTGGGAGGCTTCTCTCGTGTCCTCAATATGGGAAGCTGGAGCTGACAGATGGGAGCTCACTTCATCTCACAGATGCGAACCACTGACCTTTTTATCAGCAGTACTGCTGATACATGAATCCCATAAACAAGAGAGGAAAAAGTTAGTTATTTGCCCCTGTTTACAGCATCTCACTCCAATTACACAAAAGTATTAAAACTGTATCCAAACTTGGAACAATTGCTTTGTTAGAACAACAACTCCCAGCATCCATTGGGGAATTCTGGGCCTTAGTGCCCCCCTCCCACCAACTAAGGAACTTTTCCAAATGCTGAAGAATGCATGCTTAGCCTTCGTGACTAATAATAACTGTAGATGACTAATATCCCTTGTGAATTTGACTAATCCCCCCTTAAACTCATCAGAGCTAGTGGCCACAATCACAGCCTGCAACAATGAATTCCATGAATTAATTACACATTATGTAAAATTAAAAAAAATTAAAAACCCAAACAAAACCCAAATAGTGGCTTGATTTAATCAACCAACAGTAGACTGCTTCCAATAGCCTGGAGTTCTAGTACAGGGTTAGTCAAAATGCATAGGCCAATAAGCCATTCAATTGAATGGCTTATTGGCCTATGCATTTTGACTAACCCTGTATTACAAGAGAGGGGAAAGGACAGAAGAAAATCCATTTCTGCTTTGCCAGCTCTCGTTTCATAACGCTCCGTCGTCTTCCCTTTTAACTATCTCAGTAAGCAGTATAGTATAGCGCAGTGTTTCTCAACCTCCCTAATGCCACGATCCCTTAATACAGTTCCTCATGTTGTGGTGACCACCAACCATAAAGGAAAACTCAAACTCAGGGGAACTCCGGACAAGAAACAATCAGGAACACCTAATCACTACTCAACAAAGGATTCCCGCAGGCAGGTAATTTTCAACGGTAAGCAAACAGTATTTTGGCGCCCCCCCCCCCAACCAATCTTTGATATATATTTTCTGTTTGTCGTGGGAGTTCTGTGTGCCATATTTGGTTCAATTCCATCATTGGTGGAGTTCAGAATGCTCTTTGATTGTAGGTGAACTATACATCCCAGTAACCACACTTGCCGCACTTGCTCCCTTGCTTGGCCCGCTTTGGGTCCGGAGGCGTGCCTGAAGACCCCTGCGTGTGCACCAAAAGTCACCTCTTCTCCTGACTTTCTCCTCAGCCATTGGGACCGAGAGAGAGAGAAAGAGAGAGAGAGAGAGGTGGAGATGCCCACCTTTCCTGAAGGTAGGCGCAAAAACAAAGGAGGGAGCGGAGGTGGGAGATACCTCCAGCTGGAGGGGCTCTTTCTCTCTCTCTCTCTCTCTCTTGGTCCCAATGGCTGAAGAGAAAGTCAGAAGAGGCGACTTTTGGTGCGCACGCTGGGGTCTTCAGACACGCCTCCGGACACGAAGCAGGCCAGGTGCGGCGGGTCCGCCCCTTGGCCCACCCGCGGATTGGGGAGAGGAGAGGAGGCGGGTGGAGTGCCAGGGGATTGGGAAAGGGAGCCAGTCATGGGGAAGGGATCGAACGCGGAGAACGATTGAGCGCCGGTTCTGCTCACGCCCCTGGTGGCCGGGTGGAGCAGGAACGAAAGGGGCTAGGCGAGGCTCAAGGGCCCGGTCCCTTTGGGAAGAGGATCGCCCGGCAGTGAGGCAAGAAAGCCAAGGCTCCCCCCGGACTGCTAGGGCTGTTGTGAGCTGAGGGGGTGCTCCTCAAGTGGTGGTCGAGGGGCATTTACAGAGGCGCCTCTGCGCCCCTGGCAAAAAAAGTGTTCTGCGACCACTTACTTCGCGTAATGGACGAGCCGCCCCTGCCCACAGGCAGTAACAAGGCACCCCAAAAAACTGTCTGGCCATCAAATGCTAATCAAGGTAGCCAATGGAAACATTCACACTTCACTCCAACAGACAAGACTTCTCAACAAAGGATTTTCCCAGGCAGTAACAAGCCACCCCTAAAAACTGCCAGGCCATCAAATGCTAATCAAGGTGGCCAGTGGAAACATTCACACTTTGCTCCAACAGATCAGATTTCTCAGCAAAGGATTTTCCCCAGGCAGTAACAAGCCACAAAATGCTAATCAAGGAGGCCAGTGGAAACATTCCCACTTTGCTCCAACAGACAAGATTTCTCAACAAAGGATTTTCCCAGGCAGTAACAAGCTACCCCTAAAAACTGTCAGGCCATCAAATGCTAATCAAGGTGGCCAATGGAAACATTCACACTTTGCTCCAACAGACAAGACTTCTCAACAAAGGATTTTCCCAGGCAGTAACAAGTCACGCCTAAAAAGTGCCATGCCATCAAATGCTAATCAAGGTGGCCAATGGAAACATTCACACTCCAACAGACAAGACTTCTCAACAAAGGATTTTCCCAGGCAGTAACAAGCTACCGCTAAAATCTGTCAGGCCATCAAATGCTAATCAAGGTGGCCAATGGAAACATTCACACTTTGCTCCAACAGACAAGACTTCTCAACAAAGGATTTTCCCAGGCAGTAAAAAGTCATGCCTAAAAGGTGCCATGCCATCAAATGCTAATCAAGGTGGCCAATTGAAACATTCACACTTTGGTCCAATAGACAAGACTTCTCAACAAAGGATTCCCACAGGCAGTAAAAAGTCATGCCTAAAAGGTGCCATGCCATCAAATGCTAATCAAGGTGGCCAATTGAAACATTCACACTTTGGTCCAATAGACAAGACTTCTCAACAAAGGATTCCCACAGGCAGTAACAAGCCACACCTAAAAACTGTCTGGCCATTCAATGCTAATCCAGGTGGCCAATGGAAACATCCACACCTACCTCCAAGAGACAAGAGTTCTTTCTCCCACCTTGGACATCATTCCACAGATATATAAACCCAATTTTCCTAGTTTCCAACAAACCTCACAACCTTTGAGGATACCTGCCACAGATGCAGGTGAAATGTCAGAAGAGGATGCTTCTGGAACATGGCCAGATAGTCCCAAAGAAAACTACAAGAACCCAACCATAACATTATTTTCGTTGCTACTTCACAGGCTCAATTTTGCTATTGTTATGAAGCCTAATGTAAATATCTGATATGCAGGATGTATTTTCGTTTACTGGACCAAATTTGGCACAAATATCCAATAAACCTCACAACCTTTGAGGATACCTGCCACAGATGCAGGTGAAATGTCAGAAGAGGATGCTTCTGGAACATGGCCAGATAGTCCCAAAGAAAACTACAAGAACCCAACCATAACATTATTTTCGTTGCTACTTCACAGGCTCAATTTTGCTATTGTTATGAAGCCTAATGTAAATATCTGATATGCAGGATGTATTTTCATTTACTGGACCAAATTTGGCACAAATATCCAATACGCCCAAATTTGAATTCTGGTGGGGTTGGGGGGGGGGGGTTGATTTTGTCATTTAGGAGTTGTAGTTGCTGGCATTTATAGTTCACCTACAATCAAAGAGCATTATGAACTCCACAATTGACGGAATTGAACCATACTTGGCACACAGAACTCCCATGACCAACAACAAATACTGGAAGGGTTTGGTGGGCATTGACCTTGAGTTTTGGAGTTGTAGTTCATCAATATCAAGAGAGCATTGAGGACTCAAACAATGATGGACCTGGGACAAACTTGGCACAAATCCTCAATATGTTCAAATGTGAACACTGATGGAGTTTGGGGAAAATAGATCTTGACATTTGGGAATTATAGTTTCTGGGATTTATAGTTCACCTACAATCAAAGAGCATTCTGAACCCCACCAACCATGGAATTGGCACACAGAACCCCCATGACCAACAACAAATACTGGAAGGGTTTGGTGTGCATTGACCTTGAGTTTTGGAGTTGTAGTTCACAATGTGCCCAAATGTGAACACTGGTGGAGTTTGGAGAAAACAGACTTAACATTTGGAAGTTGCAGTTGCTGGGATTTATAGTTCACCTATAATCAAAGAGCATTCTGAACACCAATGATGGAATTGAGCCAAACTTGGCAAACAGAACTCCCACGACCAACAGAAAATACTGGAAGGGTTTGGTGGGCATTGACCTTGAGCTTGGGAGTGGTAGTTCACCTACATTCAGAGAGCGCTGTGGAGTCAAACAATGATGGACCTGGACCCAACTTGGCACAAACGCTCAATTTCCCCAAATGTGAACACTGGAGGGGTTTGGGGAAAATAGACCTTGACATTTGGGAGTTGTAGTTGCTGGGATTTACAGTTCACCTACAATCAAAGAGCATTCTGAACCTCAGCAACGATAGAATTGGACTAAACTTCTCACATAGAACCCCTATGCCTAACAGAAAATACTGTGTTTTCTGATGGTCTTTAGTGACCCCTCTGACACCCCCTTGTGATGCCGCCCCCCGAGGTGCCGATTCCGCAGGTTGAGAAACATTGATGCAGATGTACCCAATGTCTAATGTTATAAGTGTTCCTCAAATCCCCACCACACTGCATTGTAACAACTTCAAATCCCTTTCCTCTTTCATTTCTGCGAAGTTATTGTGTAAGCCAGTTGTAATTAAAATCAACACGGCAAGGCCTGGTTCTCAATCATTTCGGATTGACAGCAACATTTTACATATTATTAAAGCACGCATACACAAGGACAATTGCCAGCTGGCTACCTGTGAATTCACCATGTTTGTCAACACAATCTCGGTGTCTAGGTTACTCCAAATAATTTGTTTTAATGCTAATTTCATCCATTCGAGCCTTTCTTGCTTATAGATCCCAATTTTAGTAGAGTGAGGGAAGCTTTTCTGGGAGTAAACAGACCGAATTAAACACTCTTTTTGAAAACAGCTTGTGAACAACAGATTCTAGGGACAGAAATCCCAGTGACGACACTATACAACTTGAGGTCCTATTTCCCAAAACAGGAGTGGCGTACCATTGGCATGTCAAATATTTTGGATTTCAACACCCACAATCCCTTACTGCCATTGGCTGGGCTTTGCTTGAGTCCAAAACACCGGGCAGAAGAAACAGGCAACGTAGCAAGGTTGTAATCCTATATTTGGTCCCATTGAACTGAATGAGGTTGACTTTTGACAAGACAGTCCTAGATGTGCATTGTAAATAATACACATTGTCATCTAAAGAGGTGTGTTCCCCTAGCAAAGCATTTCACAACCTGGGGGTTGGGGCCCCTGAGGGGGTTACAAGGGGGTTTCAGAGGGGTCACCAAAGACAATCAGAAAACATGTATTTCTGATGGTCTTAGGAATCCCTTTGGCAAAGAAGGTTGAAAATCTCTCCACCTGTCCTTCTCTTCCTTTTTGGAAACAGATGGCAAATCCTCCCACCAAAGCTTTCCTCCTGCTTTCTGGATGTAGGTGAACTACAACTTCAAAACTCAAGGTCAATGCCAACCAAACCCTTCCAGTATTTACTATTGGTCATGGAAGTTCTGTGAGCCAATATTAGTTCAACTCCATCGCTGGTGGAGTTCAAAATGCTCTTTGATTGTAGGTGAACTATAAATTCCAGCAACTACAACTCCCAAATGTCAAGGTCTATTTCCCTCAAACTCCAACAGTATTCATATTTGTGAATATTGAGGATTTGTGCCAAGTTAGGTCCAGATCCATCATTGTTTGAGTCCACAGTGCTCTCTGGATGTAAGTGAACTACAACTCCAAAACTCAAGGTCAATGCCCACCAAACCCTTCCAGTATTTTCTGGTTGTTGTTGGAGTTCTATGTTCCAAGTTCTGAGAGTACCTTGGACTATGAGAAGATCCAACCAGTCCATACTTCAGGAAATAAAGCCTGACTGCTCATTGGAGGGAAGGATAGTAGAGGCCAAGATGAAGTATTTTGGCCACATCATGAGAAGAAAGGAAAGCTTAGAGAAGGGAATGATGCTGGGGAAAATAGAAGAAAAAAGGAAGAGGGGCTGACCAAGGGCAAGATAGATAGATGAGATGCTTGAAGTGACTGGATTGACCTTGAAGGAGCTGGGGGTGGTGACAACCGACAGGGAGCTCTGGTGTGGGCTAGTCCATGAGGTTATGACGAATCGGAAACAACTGAACACATGAACAACAACAAAAGTTTTGCCTATGGGATTTTCCTACTGTTTTTTTTTCATGGTTTCAAGTGCTTTATTTCATGGATTTCTATGTACTCCTGGTTCTTATTTCCCTTTGAAGCTTGTGGACTGTTGTGGATTTTGAACTCTTACTGTTTTGCTACTTTTTATTGCTTTGCCTACATATATTCTACAATAAACTGCCTGCTGATTTTACCAAGCTGGTGTGATATTTAAGATCAGAGGCGTTTCTGCTCTAGTGTACGACAGGAACTTGTCCACCCACTTGCAAGGATTTGGGAAAATGATGAAGGATTTCCTCTTCATTCATATCCGAACAGAATATGGTCAAGAAAAAAATAACTGCGAAGATAGGATAACTCCAGCTGGACAACTTTGTAGCAACCCTGTCCCCATTTTCAATGTTGTTTCAAGAACACAATACTGAAGACAGACCTCTGGCTAATCTACTGCATTTGGAACATAGTAGATGCTAATATATTATTTAAACAGAGCAACTATCAATACACAACACAAATGGATAGGTCAAGAGGTTGAGACACAGGCACATTAGTTGAATGTGACTGGATCATTTATATACATGACTGCATTTGATGCATTGTTAGAACTATAATGTATTAGCTGTACCCGCCACACGTTGCTGTGGCCAACCTTCCCTCCCTCTCCCATTCTTTCTTTCTCTCCTTCCTTCCTTCCTTCCTTCCTTCCTTCCTTCCTTCCTTCGTCCCTTCCCTTTTTTTCTTTCATTCTCCCCTCCCTCCCTCCCTCCCTCCCTCCCTCCCTCCCTTCCTTTCTTCTTTTTTTTCCTCTTCCCTTCCTTTCCCCCTTTTCTTTCCCTTCCTCTTTCTCCCCCCTTCTTCCTTCTCTACCTATTCTTGGACTGCAACTCCCAGCTGTCCTCCAGATCCATCAACCTACCTACCTACCTATCTCTATCTAATCTATCTTATCTATCTGGAGGATTGCTGGGAGTTGCAGTCCAAGAATAGGAAATGGGGAATCTGCAGGGATTGGGATGCTCTCAAAGAAATCCAAGGAGAAGCAAGCTTGCAGTGTGGAAGAGTGCATTTGGATCATCCTCCTCTCCTAAAGGGTCTGGTCTAGAGGATGCTGGGAGCTGTAGTCTGGAAGAAAGTGTGGATATGATAGTGTGTGTTTTGTTTGCCGGGGGAATCATTTTGCGCATCTGCTGTAGTGTCTTTTTGGTTTTTTGGCTTTTTAAGTCCCTTCCGCTGTGTTTTGTGTTTTTATGAGTGATGGTCACTTGTTGACCTGATAGGTGTCTTGTGTCCAAATTTGGTGTAAATTCGTCCAGTGGTTTTTGAGTTACGTTAATCCCACAAACAAACATTACATTTTTATGTATATAGATACTAGCCGTCCCCTGCCATGCGTTGCTGTGGCCCAGTTTGGTGATCTGGAAAAGTAATGAGAAAGTGTTGGTTTCTAATATATGTAATTTATTTTCACTTGTGGGTAAACAGTATTTCTTGCTGTTCCTTTGTCAATGTTGATATGGAGAGTGTCTGGTTTGCCTGCTCTGGAACATGGAAGATATAATTGTCCTTCTTTAGGGGTCCCTTTCAAATCTATGATACTATATCTCTCTGTGTGTGAATAATATATATCTATCTATATCTATGGCTGGATGGCTCTTTGTCAGGAGGGCTTTGATTACATTTTCTTGCCCTGGTGAAGGGAGCTGGACTGTGTGTCCTTAAGTGTTTTCTATTGGTCATGGCGGTTCTATGTGGGAAGTTTGCCCTAAATCTGTCAGTGGGGTTCAGAATGCTCTTCGATTGTAGGTGAACTATAAATCCCAGTAACTACAACTCCCAAATGTCAAGGTCTATTTTCCCCAAACTCCATCCGTGTTCATATTTGGGCATATGAAATATTCATGCCAAGTTTGGTCCAGATCCATCATTGTTTGAGTCCACAGTGCTCTCTGGGTGTAGGTGAACTACAAGTCCCAAACTCAAGATCAAAGCCCACCAAACCCTTCCAGTAGTTTCTGTTGGTCATGGGAGTCCTGTGTGCCATGTTTAGTTCAATTCCATCATTGGTGGAGTTCGGAGTGCTCTTTGATTGTAGGTGAACTATAAATCCTAGCAACTGCAACTCCCAATTGACGAAATCATAATTTTTTCGAGTGATGGTCATTCCTTGTGTTGTGAGACTTTTCTTGCAAAATTTGGTGTGATTTTTTTCATTGGTTCTTTTGTTTTTAAGGTACTCATTATGCACAGAGTATATATATATAGATATGTGGTTTTGCACATGGCTTTTTGAGACTCTTTTGCTATGTTTTTCAGTGTTTTTATGAGTGATGGTCACTCATTGGCCTGATACGTGTCTTGTGTCCAAATTTGGTGTCAATTTGTCCAGTGGTTTTTGAGTTATGTTAATCCCACAAACGAACACTACATTTTTATAGATTGGGCGGGGGGGGGGGGGGGGTCGGATGGTTGGGATTGGTCTATTATTGTTGAATTCTAAAAAGAAATAAAATTTATGTCCCCGAGAGGGCAAAGAATGGCCCTCATGCCTTGGATATAAGATTACTAAATGGGAGAAGATTGCCGTCCTAATCATACATGTGGATATATGACACATTATTTACTCAGGCTATACTCCTATTGAGCTGAATGAGGTTCATATAAAGCGGGAGGGAGTGGGCAAGGAGCAAACTCAGGACTGCAATCTTATTAGGAAGCAAGTCCTGCTGAACGTAAGGGACTTAATGTCTGAGTCAGCTTGCAGACAACTGAGCTGCAGAAATCATGATTCGGTCCAACCTCTGCAGTTGGTGCATCAGGTGTGTTGGAAGCATTAGGATGTGTGGAGGTAATATTCCCGTCCTTTGGGCTCCTTGGTTTTTGTACTCTCCATGTGCATTTATTTCATGGTCGTATGAGAAATGGACTGCAATTCAACCGAAGGGGAAAGTTGTGCAGGATCTCCAGATCATGGGTAAACTTTATGTTTAGGGTGAGGGATGCTGGGTGCATCCCCATCCCTCTTATGTGGTCATTCCCAGAAGATTTCTAGTATTTTTAGACTTATTCTTTAGTTGTATAGGATACCAATACTATTCTAAAGCCTCCAGGTCCTGGCTGATCTTAAAAGCAAAGCAGGGTCAGCTCTGCTCAGTACTTGGGTGGGAGATTATCAATAAATACCGAGTGTTGTCGGCACTATTTCATTGGAGGGAACCGACAAAACCACTTCTGAGTATTCCTTGCTAAAGAAGACCCTACGAAATTCATGCGGTCGCTGTAAATCAACAGGTGACACATACTGAATTCTCTTAACGCAGTGTTTCTCAACCTTCCTAATGCCGCGGCCCCTTAATACAGTTCCTCATGTTGTGGTGACCCCCAACCATAACGTGATTTTCATTGCTACTACACAACTGTAATTTTGCTGTTGTTATGAATCATAATGCAAATATCTGATAATGCAGGATGTATTTTCATTCACTGGACCAAATCTGGCACAAATACCCAATATGCCCAAATTTGAATACTGGTAGGGTTGGGATTGATTTTGTCATTTGGGAGTTGAAGTTGCTGGGATTTATAGTTCACCTACAATCAAAGAGCATTCTGAACTCCACCAATGATGGAATTGAACCAAATTTGGCACACAGAACTCCCATGGCCAAGTGAAAATACATGAAGGGTTTGGTGGGCATTGACCTTGAGTTTTGGAGTTGTAGTTCATCTACATCCAGAGAGCACTGTGGACTCAAACAATGATGGATCTGGATCAAACTTGGCATGAATACTCAATGTGCCCAAATGTGAGCACTGGTGGAGTTTGGGGAAAATAGACTTGACATTTGGAAGTTGCAGGTGCTGGGATTTATAGTTCACCTGTAATCAAAGAGCATTCTGAACTCCACCAATGATGGAATTGAACCAAACTTGGCACACAGAACTCCCATGACCAACAGAAAATACTGGAAGGGTTTGGTGGGCATTGACCTTGAGCTTGAGAGTTGTAGTTCACCTACATCCAGAGAGCACTGTGGAGTCAAACAAAGATGGATCTGGACCCAACTTTGCACAAATGCTCAATTTCCCCAAATGTGAACACTGGAGGGGTTTGGGGAAAATAGACATTGACATTTGGGAGTTGTAGTTGCTGGGATTTATAGTTCACCTACAATCAAAGAGCATTTTGAACTCCACCAACGATGGAGGTGAACTAATATTGGCTCACAGAACTCCCATGACCAACAGATAATACTGTGTTTTCTGATGGTCTTTGGTGACCCCTCTGACATCCCCTTGCAACCCCCCAGGGGTCCCAACCCTCAGATTGAGAAACGCTGTCTTAAAGCATTAGTGCCTCCACATTTTCAACATCTGGAGACTCCCAACTCTATTTGCTCACAGAACTTTGGATAAGAAGGTATCTTTTCAAAGTCTTGGTTGATAAACATTGCTGGAAGCATCTGAATTTCCTCAGTATATCAAACAGCAAGTGAAGACACAGCCTAAGGATGCTGGAGAGCTTCTGAGGATCTCCAGAGTTTGAGGAATAGTGACATGAAGGAAACAACTCCCAGAATCCTCTAGCTATGCCATCAGTTGTGTTGATTAGAGGATACTGTAGTCCAAAACAACCTTCTTCACTTTGAGTTTTGGAGTTGTTGTTCCCCTACATCCAGCAGAGCTTTCAGAGACTGAAGAGATCACTTTGTCTACAGCAAAAGAAAGAGGGGGTTCTGCAAAAGGGTTATAATGATTCATGGGAGTGAGTTGCCTCAGTCAAGGCAATGTTGTTATTTTATCACGGACCACACAGAACTGTATATCTCAACTGTTTCATGGAACTATACTCTCTGGAGAATTAGGAGAGTTGCAGTCCAAAACAGTATTTTTAGTCCCAATAGTTGGCTAGGCTGTCTGGCAGATTTGGGAAATCACGATCCAAAAATAATCAATAAAACAAAGACAAGTACAGATGGATTCTCCCTTATCCAAACTGGGATCAGAAGTGTTTGGGATTTCCCTCTGATTTTGGAATATTTATGTGTGTATCTATCTATCTAGAGAGATTTTGGGTAGTCTAAACCTGAAATTCATTCAGGTGTCATAGATTCTTTATATATATAACTTGAAGATCCTTATAACAGTGGCACACATGAAACAAAGTTGGTGTGCATTGAACCACAGGAAAGCAAAAGTACTGTTCTTTTAGGTGGACAATTTTGTAGCATTTCGGGTTTTGGATATAAGGGAGGCTCAGGCTACAACTTTCCCCCAACTTTACTCCCTGATATCCAGAATCTCCATGGAAGATGCAAAAAGCCCTCAATGGCTGGTGAAGAGGTGGACAGGGGTAAGGCAAAGATATCATGCTCATTTCCTTGGTCCTTTTATCCCATAGAACAGGCATGGGCAAACTTCGGCCCTACAGGTGTTTTGGACTTATTCCTAACAGAAATTGTGGGAGTTGCAGTCCAAAACACCTGGAGGAATGAAGTTTGCCCATGTCTGCCACAGAAAGCTGAAAGAACCCTGGAAAGGTTGGGTTGCTGTGAGTTTTCCGGGCTGTCTGGCCATGTTCCAGAAGCATTCTCTCCTGATGTTTTGCCAACATCTATGGCAGGCATCCTCAGAGGTTGTGAGGTTTATATATCTGTGGAATGTCCAGGGTGGGAGAAAGAATTCTTGTCTGTTGGAGGTAGGTGTGAATGTTTCAATTGGCCACCTTGATTAGCATTTATTAGCCTTTCAGTTTCACGGTCTGGCTGCTTACTGCCTGGCGAAATCCTTTGTTGGCAACCCCACTTGCCTAGTTTCCAACAGACCTCACAACCTCTGAGGATACCTGCCAGAGATGCAGGCAAAACTTCAGAAGATAATGCTTCTGGGACATGGTCATACAGCCCAGAAAACTCACAGCCAACCAGTGATTCCGGCCATGAAAGCCTTCAACAACACCTGGAAAGGCTGATGGAGAGGGATGGGGAAGTGATCCTGAGGTCCAGTGATCCCGAGGTCCTTCCTTCCTTCCTTCCTCTCTCTCCTTCCTCTCCTTCCTTCCTTCCTTCCTCTCCTTCCTTCATCTCCTTTTTCTCCTTCCTTCCTTCCTTCTTTCCTCTCCTTCTTTCTTTCCTTCCTCTCATTCCACTCCTTCCTTTTTTCTGTCAATGCTTCCTCTCCCTCCTTCATCCCTTCATTCCTTTTTTCAGACCTTCCCTCCTCCCTTCATTTCCTTCCTTCATTTCCTTCCTCTCTTTCCTTCGTTCCTTCCTCTCATTCCACCCCTTCCTTTCTCAGCTTCCTTCCTTTCCTTCCTTCCTACCTTCCTTCTTCCTTCCCTTCCTCTCCTTCCTTCCTTCCTTCCTCTCCTTCCTCCCTTCCTTCCTTCCTTCCTTCCTTCCTTCCTTCCTCTCCCATTCCTTCCTTGTTATGCTTCTTTTCTGTCTCTCCTTCCTTCCTTCCTCTCTTTCTTTCCTGCCTTCCTCCTCTCCTTCTTCTTCTCCCACTCCTTCCTTCCTCTCCTCTCCTCCCCTTCCTTCCACTCCTTCCTTCCTTTCTTCCTCTCATTGAACTCCCTCCTTGTTCTGCTTCCTCCCTCCCCTCCATCCTTCCTTCCTTCTTTCCTTCCTCTCCTCCCCGCCCCCCCCCCCCCCTTTTACCTGAAATCGCTGTAGGGGTGTATGATCCAGAACCCGGCGTGCTTGACCCTCTCCTGCTCCCTCTCCACCGCCTTCTGGCTCCCGAACATCCTCAAGGAGAACTTGTTGACCCCGGGCTGGAGCATGGCCCCGAACTGCCGGTGCATGAAGCCGGCCTGCGGGCCCAGGCGCTGCCCCTCCTGCCCCCCCTCTTCCTCGGGGCTGATCTGCTCGCCCCCGGCCCCTGCCCCCGGCCCTGGGGGGGCTTCCACCTTGATGGAGGCCGACGCCGGGGAGGAGGAGGGGGGCTGTGGCTGCCCGTCCGGAGGAGCAGGGGGTGGCGGCGGCGGCGAGGGGGAGGGGGACGAGGGAGGCGAGGCCTGATCCTGGCCCAGGCTCGGGGGGCTCCCTGGCGAGGCCGGCTGTCCCTGGCTCCCGATGAGCCTCTTCTCCTCGCCGGAGGGGTGCCGGCCGGGCAAGGAGGAGAGGCTGCCGCCTTTGAAGCGCCGGCAGTCCCCATTCTTGGAGGCGGAGGACGAGGACGAGGAGGAGAGACCCCCGGAAGCCTCCCCGAGGATGCCAGGCGGGTCCCCGACTTGCGACGCCAGCGGCTTGAGCTTGAAGCTTTTGCGACGGGCGTCCTTGCCTTGCTCTTCTCCTCCTCCTTCTCCTTCGTCCTCTTCGTCCATGAGGGAAGCCTTGTTGCCAATCTGTTGAGGGAGGCTGTACAGTCGTTTACGCATCGAGGGGGGCAGCTTGTCCATGGCTTTGAACGGGGGAGGGGGCGGCCAAGAGGGGAGAAGGGGTCGCCCAAGAGGAGGAGGTCTTCAAGGGAGGAGGCCTTCAAGAGAAGGGGGTTTCCTCGCCTTCGGAGCCTCCATGCTCTTCTCTCTTCCAGCTGGCACACCCCTCGCCTTGGGGGGACCCTTGGGGGTCCTCTCCCCGCCCTTTCAGAGCCTCCTCCCTCCTCCTAAGCATCGTGGAGACCTCTCCAAGCCTTCCCGCCGCGCCTCCTTGGCAGACATCACGATTCCTCCCGGTCAAGAAGGAGAAGACACCAGCCAGGGGTCACTCACTCCCCACCTGTGCCCAAGCCTTGCCAGGATCAGGATCAAGAGGGAATCTTCGGAGGTGTGTTGGGTCTTCAGCTCCGACGGCGGCCGGGGAGGAACCATGGAGAGCAACCTGCAGCCTCCCTGCGCTTGGCCGGCGGGGCTGATGCTGCTGCTGCTGACATCACCATCCTCCTCCCCTTCATCCTCCTCGTCCTCCTCCTCCTCCTCCTCCTTCCCAGGCCAGCCACGATTATTATTGCTCCTGCCGCTGCTGCTGCTGCTGCCTCGTCCCTCGCTGGTCCGGGGAATATTCATGAAGCCAGCTGATCCGATTGGGTTGCCATAGGAGCCGGCCCCTGCCAATGGGATGGGCTTACCTGGGCTGGCAGTGGTGGGGCTTCTTAAAAGGGCAACGCCTCTCCCAGGGAGGGAGGAGGAGGAGGAGGAGAGGGATAGCCATACTCTACCTTGGAGAGGCAGGGAAAGCCACACTCTACCTTGGAGAGGTGTCTACTCTACAAGTTCTTTCCCCCACCCTAGCAGGGAAAGCCACACTCTACCTTGGAGAGGTGTCTACAAGTTATCCCCACCTAGACATCTTGGGGGGGGGGGGGAAGAAGAGGAGGACGAGGAGGAGGAGGAGAAGAGGGAAAGCTACTATTGTACCTTGGAGAGGTGAACGACCCTCAAACCCAGGGGAACTCCAGGCAAGAGGCAATGAAGGACAGCTAATCACCTCTCAGCAAAGGACTCCCCCAGGCAGGAACAAGCCACACCTAAAACCTGCCAAGGTAGCCACACCTAAAACCTGCCAAGGTGGCCAAACATACACATATGCCTCCAACAGACAACAGTACATTCTCCCAGCTAATCACCTCTCTGCAAAGGACTCCCCCAGGCAGGAACAAGCCACACCTAAAACCTGCCAAGGTAGCCACACCTAAAACCTGCCAAGGTGGCCAAACATACACATATGCCTCCAACAGACAACAGTACTTTCTCCCAGCTAATCACCTCTTAGCAAAGGACTCCCACAGGCCAGAACAAGCCACACCTGAAACCTGCCAAGGTGGCCAATGGAAACATTCACACCTGCCTCCAATAGACAAGAGTACTTTCTCCCAGCTAATCACCTCTCAGCAAAGGACTCCTCCAGGCAGGAACAAGCCACACCTAAAAACTGCCAAGGTGGCCAATGGAAACATTCACACCTGCCTCCAATAGACAAGAGTACTTTCTCCCACCCTGTACATCTGAGGGAGGGGGGAGAAGAAGAGGAGGAGGGGGTGGAATGCCACTCTTGTACCTTGGAGAGGTGTCTTCTTGCTCAAGCTGGAATATTCCCTGCCTCTCAACATCCATTGCAAAAATTATAACAGCAAATAAAGAACAACACTCAAACACAAGGGAACTCCAGACAAGAAACAATCAGGGGCAACTAATCACCTCTCAGCAAAGGATTTCCCTAGGCAGGAGGAGGAGAAAGAAAGCCACTCTTGTACCTTGGAGAGGTGTCTTTGTTCTGAATCTAGAATATTACCTGCCTCTGCCTGTGGCACAACATCCATTGCAAAAATTATAACAGCAAATAACAAACGACACTCAAACACAGGGGAACTCCAGACAAGAAGCAATCAGGGACAGCTAATCAATCACCTCTCAGCAAAGGATTCCCCCAGGAGGGAGGAGGAGGAGGAGGAGGAGGAGAGGGAAAGCCACTCTTCTACCTTGGAGAGGTGTCTTCTTGCTCAAGCTGGAATATTCCCTGCCTCTGCTTGTGGCACAACATTCATTGCAAAAAATTATAACAGCAAATAAAGAACAACACTCAAGCACAGGGGAACTCCAGACAAGAAGCAATCAGGGACAGCTAGTCACCTCTCAGCAAAGGATTCCCCCAGGCAGGAGGAAGAGGAGGAGGAGGAGGAGGAGGAGAGGGAAAGCCACTCTTCTACCTTGGAGAGATGTCTTCTTGCTCAAGCTGGAATATTACCTGCCTCTCAACATCCATTGCAAAAAATTATAACAGCAAATAAAGAACAATGTTTAGTTGCCCTGAGCCTGGGGGGGGGGGGGGATATGAGAAGGGTGGGCTACAAATATCTGGAATTAATAATAAATAAATAACCTCAAACACAGGGAACTCCAGACAAGAAACAATCAGGGACAGCTAATCACCTCCCAACAAAGGATCCCCCCAGGCAGGAACAAGCTACACCTAAAAACTGCCAGGACATCAAATGCTAATCAAGGTGACCAATGGAAACATTCACACCTTCCTCCAACAGACAAGAGTACTTTCTCCCACCCTGTACATCCAAGGGAGTGGGGAGGAGGAGGGGTGGGGGAATGCCACTCTTGTACCTTGGAGAGGTGTCTTCTTGCTCAAGCTGGAATATTATCTGCCTCTGCCTCATCTCCTCCTCTTCAACAGAAAATAAAGAACAATCCTCAAACACAGGGGAACTCCAGACAAGAAGCTGTCAGGGACAGCTAATCAACTCTCATTAAAGGATTTCCTCAGGCAGGAACAAGCCACACCTAAAAACAGCCAGGCCATCAAATGCTAATCAAGGTGCCTAATGGAAATATGAAGATGGAAAATAAAGTTGGAGCAATAACACATCCCTGTTTGACACCTGATTCCATCTTAAATGGGTCACTTTGGGAGCCATTGCTGTGCAAGACTGTTGCCGTCATGTCATCATGGAGGAGCTGCAGGATCTTATATAAGAAATCGAGCACTACTGATCTATTGATATTAGACAAGTATTAAAAAATGAAAGAAGAAAATGAAAAGTTGCTGGATAAACTGTCCGACCAACAATAACAATAGAAGTTTCAACAACCTTGGAACCTATTGCTGATGTTTTTCAGATAATTTGGGGCTGCTGCTTGGAAGCCCTTTTAGAAGGCTGCAACATGGGGAAAACACGTGCTATTAGCTAGCAAAACCTCTTGGAAAATATACTTTTGGGGGAAAGCCTATAGCTGATGTAAGTAGGGAAGTGAGGCAAGTGATGTAGGTAGGGAAGTGAGGTAGGGAAGTGATGTATGGTAGGGAAGTGAGGCAAAATGAAGGCATTGCTCCCATATCACAATTCCTGCCTTCTCAATGACATTTTCCAGCATTGTGGAGATTGGTGGCATTGAAAAGCATCCACTCTCGAATCTCTTCTATACTCTCAGCCCCAGAAAAAGATGGAAAAGGGTCACGTTAAGATCACCATTGGTCAGAAATGACTTGAAGGCACACAACAACAACAGCTCTGTGCAAGTATGAAGATCTGAAACAGTAGGTTTGGTGTGGATTTGGGGAGGGAGAGGTGGAAATGTAAAACCCATTTCAAAGTCATGCAGAGATACCAGAATAACCATCGAAAATCATCCACTCTCAAATCTCTTCTATACTCTCAGCCCCAGAAAAAGGTGGAAAAGGGTCACGTTAAGATCACCATTGGTCAGAAATGACTTGAAGGCACACAACAACAACAGACCAAAAAGTTACTTTCCCAAAGCTCTGTTTGCCAGTAGCTACAGCCTATGAGTAATGGCTTTAAGCTGCAACGTTGACCCATTTTCCCTCGCCTATTCTCTCCTACTTGGACTAATCCATCACAATGCACTGAGAATAAAGCATTTATGTGGAAAGAATGGATTGATCCAAGGAAAAAAGAGTTCAAGTGATTTATTAAAGGAGGATTTCCCCGCTTTCCCTTAATTCTAGTCGGCTAGGAAATATCGGCCTGGAGCGAGACAGCATGGCAGGATGCGGAACCCTATCATTCATTAACTAATATTTTCAGACAAGAATGATGTGCTATATTTCCTCCTCCAGACACAGAATGCCTTAGATCCAATTATCGTGTCAAGCAGTTAGACAATAATTATACGTAAAGTGTTGGAAAAAATCATCTAGGGCTTTATCTCAGTAGCAGGAAGGAGATACCCGTGTCGATTGTGCTGAAATTACTACATAAACCAGTGTTAGTAGGGTGATTCTGAGAGTTCTGGTCCAAAAAAGTAACTTTCCTAAGCTCTGTGCAAGTATGAAGATCTGAAACAGTAGGTTTGGTGTGGTTTTGGGGAGGGAGAGGTGGAAATGTAAAACCCATTTCAAAGTCATGCAGAGATACCAGAATAACCACACAGAGATCGTGTCATAAGAAGAAAATGAAGGAATACAATGAATTTTGGCATTGCAGTTACTCGAATATCCTATCAAGTGGGATATAAATATTTCTGCAGTCCTCTCTTCGGCCTTCGATACCGTCGATCACGGTATCCTTCTGGGACGTCTCGCGGGAATGGGCCTTGGGGGTACTGCTCTGCAGTGGTTCCAGTCCTTTCTCGAGGGACGTTCCCAGATGGTGTCATTAGGGGACACCTGCTCGACTCCGCGGCCGTTGTACTGTGGGGTCCCGCAGGGCTCTGTACTGTCCCCTATGTTATTCAACATATACATGAAGCCGTTGGGAGAGATCATCCGGAGTTTCGGGGTACGGTGTCACCTGTACGCAGATGATGTCCAACTCTGTCACTCCTTTCCACCTGCTACTAAGGAGGCTGTTTAAGTCCTGAACCGGTGCTTGGCCGCTGTAATGGACTGGATGAGGGACAACAGATTGAAACTAAATCCAGACAAGACAGAGGTACTCCTGGTCAGTCGAAAGGCCGAACAGGGTATACGGTTACAGCCTGTGCTGGACAGGGTTACACTCCCCCTGAAGGCTCAGGTTCGCAGCTTGGGAGTGACCCTGGACTCATCGCTGAGCCTAGAACCCCAGGTCTCGGCGGTGGTTAGGGGAGCTTTTGCACAATTAAAACTCGTGCGCCAGCTGTGCACATACCTTGGGAAGTCTGACTTGGCCACGGTAGTCCACGCTCTGGTTACATCCCATTTAGACTACTGCAACGCTCTCTACGTGGGGTTGCCTCTGAAGACTGCCCGGAAGCTTCAATCAGTCCAACGCGCGGCAGCCAGATTGTTAACAGGAGCAGGGTACAGAGACCACACGATCCCTCTGTTACGCCAGCTCCACTGGCTGCCAATCAGCTTCCGGGCACAATTCAAAGTACTGGTGTTGACCTATAAAGCCCTAAACAGCTCTGGCCCAGTTTACCTGTCCGAACGGATTCTCCCCTATGAGCCATCAAGGCTACTAAGATCTTCCGGGGGGGCCCTGCTCTCGGTCCCACCACCCTCACAATCACGGTTGGTGGGGACGAGAGACAGGGCCTTCTCGGTGGTGGCTCCCCAGCTTTGGAACTCCCTCCCACTAGAGGTTAGATCTGCCCCCTCCCTCCTGACGTTCAGGAAATCATTAAAAACATGGCTCTGGAATGCGGCATTCAAAGACTGAACCTGGAACCTTCCCTGTGATGGATTATGATGAACTGCGACTATGAATATGATTATGACCATGACTGGATTGACGATTTGGCGTAGGAAACTGTAATGATGTAATGATGAGGTTTTATTGTACTGAGTTGTACTATTTTAATATGTAATGAGTTGTATTTGCTGTTTTATCTGATTGTATTTGATATGTACTGTAAACCGACCTGAGTCCCTCGTCGAGGTTGAGAAGGCCGGTATAGAAATCCTCTAAATAAATAAATAATCCAGCCATAGATATAGATAGATAGATATGATTCACACACACACAGATATAGTATCATAGATTTGAAAGGGATTCCTAAAGAAGGACAATTCTATGTTGCATATTCCAGAGTAGGCAAACCAGACACTCTCCACATCAACACTGACAACGAAACAGCAAGAAATACTGTTTACCCACAAGCATAAAGAAATTACATAGTAGAAACCATTACTTTATTTTCCAGATCACCAGACTGGGCCACAGCAACGCGTGGCAGGGGACGGCTAGTATTCAAATAAATAAATAAATAAATTCAAATAAACAAGCATTTGATTAATCTGGTGCAACGAAACTGATGAACAAGGATTGGTTAATTACAGACGACGAAATTGGATTGCGACTATAATTAAGAGATGCATTGGATTATTATTGGTGGCCCAATAATATTGTGTATTGTGTATGTGTTTTTATGCTTTTTAATGGAATATTGCTGCTTGTCGTTGTGTTGTAAACCGCGTTGAGTCGCCGATTTAGGCTGAGAAACGGCGGTATATAAGCACAGTAATAAATAAATAAATAAATAAAATATGTTTAGCCAAGAACCCGTTTGCAGCTGGATCCAAACTCTGAAAGTTTGGTCCGAGGTTGTTTTGTCAGCTGTTTCTCAAATGCCTCGAATTATTTTTCCCTGGACGCCAAAATACAGCTGAATAAGAACTGAAAGGCAGCAGCTGCTTTTCGTGTTTTATTTCTGTCACACATTGTGGTCGTCTTCCCCCTGAATGGCTGCTTCAGACAATCTCCTCTTTGAGTTGTCTCTCCCACGAATTGTGAGTCATTTGAGGAGATTCTGTTGACGTTCACAGAATGGAGAAAAGCTAGGAAACAGCAAAAATTTAATTTCTGCATGTCTCAAAAAAGGAATTTGTTTGGGGAGAAATGCAGATTTCATAGGATAGTAGTTGGTGTATTGTTATTACTATTATTATGACAATGGGTTGTTGTAATTTTTCCGGGCTGTATGGTCATGTTACAGAAGCATTCTCTCCTGACATTTCACCCACATTTAGGCAGTCATTCTCAGAGGTTGTGAGGTCTGTTGGAAGCAAGGCAAGTGGGGTTCATATACTTGTGGAATGTCCAGGGCAGGAGAAAGAACTCTTGACTTTTCGAGCCAAGTGTGAATGTTGCAATTTGCCATCTTGAATAGCATTTAATGACCTTGCAGTTTCAAAGCTTGGCTGGTTGCTGCCTGAGGGATCCTTTGCTGGGAGGTGTTAGCTGGCCATCATTATTTCTTGTCTGGGATTCCTCTGTTTCCTCATTTCTCCCTCTATGACACACCTCGGAGTTTATGATCATCATCGGGGGAGGCCCTGCTCTTGATCCTGCCACCTTCGCAAGCGCAATTGGTGGGGATGAGAGATAGGACCTTCTCGGTGGTGCCCCCCGGTCTATGGAATGCATTCCCCAGTGAAATCAGGATGACTCCTTCTCTCCTCTCTTTCAGTCTCCTTCAAGTCTTGACTTTGGGACCAAGCATTCAGGCAGCTGGCTGAGCAACAACTGTAATCATAGAATCATAGAATCAAAGAGTTGGAAGAGACCTCATGGGCCATCCAGTCCAACCCCATTCTGCCAAGAAGCAGGAATATTGCATTCAAATCACCCCTGACAGATGGCCATCCAGCCTCTGTTTAAAAGCTTCCAAAGAAGGAGCCTCCACCACACTCCGGGGCAGAGAGTTCCACTGCTGAACAGCTCTCACAGTCAGGAAGTTCTTCCTCATGTTCAGATGGAATCTCCTCTCTTGTAGTTTGAAGCCATTGTTCCGCGTCCTAGTCTCCAAGGAAGCAGAAAACAAGCTTGCTCCCTCCTCCCTGTGGCTTCCTCTCACATATTTATACATGGCTATCATATCTCCTCTCAGCCTTCTCTTCTTCAGGCTAAACATGCCCAGCTCCTTAAGCCGCTCCTCATAGGGCTTGTTCTCCAGACCCTTGATCATTTTAGTCGCCCTCCTCTGGACACATTCCAGCTTGTCAATATCTCTCTTGAATTGTGGTGCCCAGAATTGGACTCGTGAGAATTGTTAATTAAGAGACCTTGGACTGGAACTCTGGACTATGATTTGGATTTGCAGACTCAAACTTGATTATGTTAATATTTTAAGGGCCAATATTTTTAATGTATTTTTAATTGCTTTTTATATGTATTTTTATTGTTGTTGACTTGTTTATTTGAATTGTTGTGTTCTAACTGTTTCTTGTCAACATGTCATGACTGCCAATTGAAGCCGCCCTTTGGAGGTTGAGAAGGATGGGATACAAAGGCTATAAACAAACAAACAAACAAACAAACAAACAACTCTTTTGTGGGTTTTTTTTGTAAAAACTTTTTTAAAATTTCCAAAAATCAGTGGATAACCAAAATGTTCTGAAACTTGGCAGGCTTACAGTTGTAAATGTGTTCTACAAGTATCTCAAGTTTTATCCTCAATTTTTATTTTTTTTAATCCTCTGAAGCTGAGAGTGTGTGACTCACCCAAGGTGCTTAAATTGGAAAAAAATCCTAAAAATCAGTGGATGATTGGTTTTTTTTCTGAGACTTTGCAGAAATGATGCCCTACTCATGTTATCCCATTGTGGTGAAATTCAAAAGGATACCTCTTTTGTTTTGATTTTTAAAAATTATTTGTAAAACCTTTACAAATTTCTTAAAAAGCAGCAAATGAGCAAAACGTTTTGAAACTTGGCAGGCCAAGAGTTGTGCAAATGTCCTATAAGTGCCCCAAGTTTCATCCTTATATACATTAAAATGACAGAGAAACATGTCTCTAAATCAGTGTTTCTCAACCTTCCTAATGCCGCGACTCCTTAGTACAGTTCCTCATGTTGTGGTGACCCCCAACCATAACATTATTTTCATTGCTACTTCATAACTGTTATTTTGCTACTGTTATGAATTGTAATGTAAATATATGATATGCAGGATGGATTTTCATTCACTGGACCAAATATGGCCCAAATACCCGATACGCCCAAATTTGAATACTGGTGGAGTTTGGGGAAAATAGATCTCAGCATTTGGGAGTTGTAGTTGCTGGGATTTATAGTTCACCCACAATGAAATAGCATTCTGAACCTCACCAATGATAGAATTGGACCAAAATTCCCACAGCACCCCCATGACTAACAGAAAATACTATGTTTTCTGATGGTCTTTGGCGACCTCTCTGACACCCTCTTGCATGTTTTCAAAGGTTGAGAGACACTGCTCTAAATTTTCCCCGTTGCTACCAATGAAACAAAGCTAAGAAAATGATAATGAAACTTTGGAAATTCAGATCCAAAATGTCGCCCCCCTCTTCCATTTTTTGAAACAGAGGCCATCCGAATTTCAAAACAAAATTCGAAATGGATTTCTGCCATTTCGAACAACCCTAGGAAACACATTTGGAGCTTCTTAATGGAGCTTGGAAAAGCTGTCCATGGCTTTCAATGGATAGTGAATGAACTGTCCAAGGTGCTGAAGCCTTCCCTTGTAACCTGAAAGGAACTTCAGCCTTCCCTTCGAAAACATGGATTGCTTCTTTCAACTTCAGGCTTTGAAAGTCAGTGGGCTCAACACTCAAAGTTCTTTTCCAAGGCTTCACTTGTAATTTTTTAATGTAATTTTTTAAAAAATGATGGTGGCGAAAGATTTCACTTGAGACTGTGTACAAAATGGTGGAATAATTCCTCTGAAGCTTTTAAAAAACCATACTGGAAGAGTTCCTTTCAGGTTACAAAATGATGGTGGGTGCTTTCGGGTGACAAAATGGCAGCAAAGCTATGTTTGGGACTACAAATTGGCGTCACAGTTATTTTGAGGTGACGAAATGGCAGGAGAGACTAGAAAATGGTGTTCCTTGAGGTTACAAAATGGTGACAAAGTTCTTTTGAGACGATGAATTGACTGCAAAATTATTTCAAAGTACAAAATGGTGGGAAGGTTATTTTGAGGTGAAAAAATGGTGGGAAAGTTCTTTTGAAATGACAAAATGGCAGCAGAGTTCGTTTGAGATGATAAAATGGCAGGAAGGTTATTTTGAGGTGACAAAATGGCGGGAAAATTCTTTTGAGGTGACAAAATGGCAGGAGAGTTCTTTTGGGACTAGAAAATTGTGTTTCTTGAGTTACAAAATGGCGACAAAATTCTTTTGAGGTGATGAAATGACTGTGAAGTTATTTTAAGGTACAAAATGGTGGCAAAGATCTTTTGAGGTGACAAAATGGCAGCAAAATTATTTTAAGGTACAAAACCACATCAAAGTTCTTTTGAGGTGACAAAATGGCAGGAGAGTTCTTTTGGGACTAGAAAATGGTGTTCCTTGAGGTTACAAAATGACGACAAAGTTCTTTTGAGGCAATGAATTGGCTGCAAAATTATTTTAAAGTACAAAATGGCGGGAAGGTTCTTTTGAAGTGAAAAAATGGTGGGAAAGTTCTTTTGAAATAACAAAATGGCAGCAGAGTTCGTTTGAGGTGACAAAATGGCAGGAAGGTTCTTTTGAGGTGACAAAATGGCGACAAAGTTCTTTTGAGGTGATGAAATGACTGCAAAATTATTTTAAGGTACAAAATGGTGGCAAAGATCTTTTGAGGTTCAAAATGGCAGCAAAATTATTTTAAGGTAAAAAACCACATCAAAGTTCTTTTGAGGTGACAAAATGGCAGCAGAATTCTTTTGAGACTAGAAAATTGTGTTTCTTGAGGTTACAAAATGGTGGGAAAGTTCTTTTGAGGTGATGAAATGACTGCAAAATTATTTTAAGGTACAAAATGGCTTTTGGGACTAGAAAATGGTGTTCCTCGAAGTTACAAAATGATGTAAAAGTTCTTTTGAGGTGACAAAATGGCAGCAGAGTTCTTTTGGGACTAGAAAATGGTGTTCCTTGAGGTTACAAAATGGCGGGAAAGTTCTTTTGAGGTGACAAGATGGTGGGAAGGTTCCTCTGAGGTGACAAAATGGCAGGAGAGTTCTTTTGGGACTAGAAAATGCCGTCAAAGTTCCATTGAGGTTACAAAATGGTGTCAAATTTCTTTGAGGTGATGAAATGGTGGCAGTTAGTTTGAGGTACAAAATGGTAGCAAATGTATTTTAAGGTCCAAAATGGCGGGAAAGTTCTTTTGAGGTGACAAAATAGCACCAGAGTTTGTTTGAGGTGGCAAAATGGTGGGAAAAATCTTTTGCTGTTAGAATTTGTGGGAGTTAAAAGTCCAAAACACCTGGAGGGCCCCAGTTTGCCCATGCCTGGTATAAAGTGTACAGCTAGGAGCATATTGGGAAGACTCTTGCAAGGATGCTTGATTCCTCATCCATTTCACATCATCCTCGGAGTCGCATTCATTTGCGCAAGTGACAGCATGCACATGACATTGTAAGAGAGAACAAATTTGCTCCATTGTCTCTATGATGGCCCTTCAGATACTTGAAGACGCTCATCTGATTGCCTCTTCATCCTCGCTTCCCCAGGCCGAATGCATCTCAACGTTTCTCCATTTATTTTCAATGCTTCGCCCTTTGGTATGTTTTTTAACCTCTGGTGTCCAGTACAAAAGTAGGAAACCATTCATTTCTTATGTAAGTAGTAACTTTTACAGCTCGGAGCCAATGTGTTGCAGTGGTTTGTGTGTTGGCGTTGGAGGCCAAGGTTTCGATCCCTGTTTGGATATGAAAACATGACCATAAATAAGTCACACTTTCTCAGCCTCAGAAGAAGGCAAAGGCAGACCCTCTTTGAACAAATCTTAGGGCTTCAAGGTCTATGATGGCAACCAACATTGACTAGACAGAACATAGTTGCCTTATGCCCTGCTAACAAGTCTAACATAAGGTGCACCTTATAGGAAACTATACACCTTATACATTCTGAAGGTAATTTTCTACACCATCATGGGATTTTTAGTTTGGTAACTCAGCGGCATTCCTAGAGCCCTTGCAAAACAGTAGGATTCCATTGCACTGAGAAAAGGCAGTTGAAGTGATGTCAAACTGCACTTATTCTACAGTGTAAATCCAACCTTAGTTGATAGTAGTGAGAACTGTAAATTGAAATATGCAAGCAATCTGGAACATAATGTTTTCCCCACATACTGATGGGATGGGGCACTCAAGAACTAGACTTCTCAAACTTCATCTTATGTCTTGCTAATCATCATTTAAGAGGTATTCAGTAGTCTACACATCCATTTCAAAACTGTCTCTATTTGGCAAAAACAATCCCAATTAATCCTTTGTCATCTCACTTTTTTTCCAGATGGTTTTAAACTGATCTTTTCCTCCTTCCTTCTTTCCTTCCTTCCTTCCTTCCTTCCTTCCTTCCTTCCTTTCTTTCTTTCTTTCTTTCTTTCTTTCTTTTCCTTCTTCCTCCCTCCCTTTTCCCTCTTCCTCACTCCCTTCCTCCATCTCCTTCCTTCCTTCCCCTTCTTCCTTCCTTTCATTCCCTTCTTCTTCTCTCCCTCCATCTCCTTCCTTCCTTCCTTCCTTCCTTTCCCCTCTTCCTTCCTTTCATTCCCCTCTTCCTCCCTCCTTCGTCTCCTTCCTTCCTTCCTCCCTTCCTTTCCCCTCTTCCTCCCTCTCTTTCTGTCTCCTTCCTTCCTTTCATTGCCCTCTTCCTCTCTCTCCCCTGTCTCCTTTCTTCCTTGCATTCCCCTCTCCTTCCTTCCTTCCTTCCTTCCTTCCTTCCTTCCTTCCTTCCTTCCTTCCTTCCTTCCTTCCATCCATTCCTCTCTTCCTCCCTTCTTCCCCATCTTCACCCTCCCTCCCCCCTCTTCCTCCCTTTCCCCCGTCTCCTTCTTTCTTTCTCCCTCTTGCTTTCTTTCATTCCCCTCTTCTTCCCTCCCTCCCTTCCTTTCCCCTTTTCTTCCCTTTCTGTCTCCTTCCTTCCTTCCATTCCCCTCTTCCTCCCTCTCTCTCTCCTCCCTTCCTTGCATTCCCCTCTTCCTTCCTTCCTTCCTTCCTTCCTTCCTTCCTTCCTTCCTCCTCCCTCCACATTTCCCTTTGCTCTCCTTCCCTTTCTGTTTCTCCAACTTTGCCCTCCTTCCTTCCATTTCTTTCTTTCTCCCACTTTCCCCATTCACCCTTTCATCCTCAACTTACTTGGATTGCTTAAAGCTGAATTCAAACCATAGTTTGTTTTCCATCCATTCAGAAGAAAGAAGAACAGAGTTTGGTGTAAAATCTTGTCCTTCCAGTAGGCTCAGGCAAAAGCAATCTGCCCCCAATAAGCTTTACCATCATAACCAAACTTTAATGCATCCTTTGGTCGTGGATGAGTATGAAAATACTGAACTATTTGAGTCTGATCTGGCAACGCTCTTAAGTGTTTTCTTTGATAAGGGCCAGTTCCGAATAGATACAGGTTTGTTCCAATTTCATTTGTCATATCCAAGCAGTGTTAAGTGTCACGGATTATTTTCCTGGGTCAAAGCTGAAAAGAATCTTTTTTTAAATCTGTATTGAACAGATACCATTTCTTCCCTGCTTTGTCTGTTTGGGCCTCCTTCGTCACATCTCCAAAAGGCTTCCCCTCAATGTTTTCTCAACAGGTGGCATCAACAAAACATGACAGTCCCAATTTTCCCACCTGCAACAGCCAGCTCCTGTTCTCCTTCATGTATTGACTGACCTATTTAAGACACAGGCGCATTCTCTCATCCGAGGAAATAAAAAGGGTGGCAACTTGAACTCTGGAAGCATCCAACTAAAATAGAACTTCTATGACTTCCCACAGGGGAAATTTAAAATTCAGCCTTAAAACCCTTATTGAAACAAAATGGGATCAAAAAGGAGACGTTTCAAATGTCAGTTTAGTGGTGAATGAAGATGACATGGTGAAACCATTCATAGCCAAGCACAATGATGCTTTGTGCCAATTGGTTACATCAGGAGTAGTTGAGCTGTGGTCCACCAGAAGTCTTTGGAATGGAGTTCCCATCAATCTTACCAGCGCAGTCAATGGCAAAGGAGAATGGGAGTTGTAGTTTGACAACAGTTAGAAGTTGCTCACTTTGAATTAGGGTTTCCAGCAGTGATCCCTTTTCTTGGAAGCTTTTAAACTTCCTTCTCTTGGAAGCTTTTAAACAGAGGCTGGATGGCCATCTGTCAGGGGTGATTTAAATGCAATATTGCTGGTTCTTGGCAGGGGGTTGGACTGGATGGCCCATGAGGTCTCTTCCAACTCTATGATTCTATGATTATTATTTCTGCTCTGTTGTCTCTGATGTTCTCAAGATTGACTTCATCTGTGTGGGAAGAGTCCACAGTGCTCTCTGGATGTAGGTGAACTACAACTCCAAAACTCTGTTGGTCACGGGAGTTCTGTGATCCAAGTTTGGTTCAATTCCATCACTGGTGGAGTTCAGAATGCTCTTTGATTGTAGGTGAACTATAAATCCCAGCAACTACAACCTTCAAATGACAAAATCACTCCCCCTCCCCAACCCCACCAGTATTCAAACTTGGCCAAATTTGGTGCAGTGAATGAAAACACATCCTGCGTATCAGATATTGATGATTCAGATCAGTAGCAAAATTACAGTTAGCAATGAAAATAATGCTATGATTGGGGGTCACCACAACATGAGGAACTGTATTAAGGGGTTGCAGCATTAGGACAACTGAGAACCATTGGTCTAGCTGCAAAAAGTCTCCAAATTTTGTAGTCTAACAAATAGTGAGACAATGTAGATAGGCATTTTTCAAGGCAGCACTTTCACCCTGAGATTCCTCCATCAATGGTTGCACATTTATCTCTGAAATATATATTTCATGCTAAGAAAGGCTTTGGTGCACTGCTTTGATGGTGATAGGGTGACCATAAGCAGGGAAGCTCATGGTGAGGTACCAGCCCTCTTTGCCAGAGAAGGCTAAAGACCCTACAAGTCCCAGGAACCCATAGCCTTGAGTCATGGCCATTCAAGTGCTGTCAAACAGCATTGATTCTACAATGTAGATGCACCCAAAGATGCCCCGTCACTTCCTTCGGTGAGTTCAGCCCATGCATCAATCGCCAACAGGATCCCAGCCAAAATCTCTGTTGTAGCTCAGCCAGCTGAGGATGACGTGGAGGGGTTGGATATAGTGCAGCCAGCTGAGGATGTTGATGAGGGGTCTGGGGGTGCAGGGTCTGCATGCCCTGGTGTTTCTGAAGGTGTTCAGACAGAGGGATGTTGGAACAGGATGGCAATTCCCCGGTTGGGAGAACGGAGGGGTTTTGGTGGACTCTCTGTGTGAAAACGAAACTGTTTTGCAGGATGACAGGTAGCAAAGAGAGATTAGAAAGAGAAGTGAGGCTGCTTCTGTGTGGGAAGAATTCCAGGTGCAAGTCAGGCGATGGGAAGAAGTGGTAGAGGAATGCTTTCATGCATTGCTGTCCTTAATAAGGGGGGAAACTGCTTTTGGTTTTTAGATCAAGCAACTTAGCAATTAGAGCAAGGAGCTCTTGCCTTGTTTCCCACTTCAAAGTCATGTCCTGGTCAAGTTTTGCTTTAAGTCTTGGGGATTTTACCATGAACTCAAGCTCATGAACTCATTTTACCATGAACTCAAGCTGTATTGTTCTTTGATTCTTGGATCACTTAAGTAGATGTTTATTCCTCATCTTTGGATTATTCAAGCTCATGAGTGTACCCTTCTCCTTGGATTTATATTCATGCTTTAACATTTTGCTTTGGAGTTTTATTTCGGGTTTTTGAAGCTCTTTTTATCTTACCTATTTGGATTTTTTACTCTTTTACTGTGTGTGCTTTTTTAATAAACTGTTTATTTCTATGTTGGGCTTCCTGGTGAGTGTTTGAGCAAGGTGAACCCCAGCTGAGGTGCAACAGTCTCTTCTTGGCCCGTAAAGTAACGGAAGGTCAGATAGGTAAAACGCCTTTATGTGTCAAGAACAACCGCTTCTCTTCTGACAGTTCTTCCGATGGTCAGGCATGATTTCCTGTTCCCCAAGGAGATTACCTGGAGACTTTTTAGAAGCTGTAAAGCTGGCGAGATAATATCAGGAGATCCATTTCAGCCCTGGGATTCTGCTCAGAATAAAACGCCACTGCATTATTCACTTTATCTCTCTGACTCTTCTTCCCTGATAGTTTTGAGTTTGTTTGGTGTTAGCTTTACCTCTCTGGTGTCTGAATTCAAAGCTTTCCTCTTGAACAAGGACACAATTCGATGCCACCAGGTCGAGAGGCCAGAGTTTGGCGAGGGTACCAAGAGCAATCACCTCACCCCAACCCTCCCCACGCTTCCCATCCCAACCCCGTTCTAGAAAACCTCGATTATCTGAGTCGTTCTTCCTTTCCGAGTTATATAATCCCTGCCAAACTGTGACACAGATATCAAGACAGTGAGCTTAAGAGGCAGGGATCCGGCACACTTGAGCTTGGGAGCCTCTCCCTGTGAACTCTTTGCTCCCATAGAAATACATAAATCCAACAGTGCTGCATGAAAAGAAGGGGGGAAACATGGCGGTTCCTCCACTGTTCAGGCAAGAATGGCTGAGGGCTGTTTGGGAGTCAAGGGCAGTCTGGAGAAGGAGGTGGAATGAAGAATGACATTCTCCAACCTTCTTTGCAGTGGTTGTAAGACAGAGAGAGACAGGGATTGAGAGAGAGATGTTTCTTCCATGTTCTAAAGCACTCTTCTCCAAACCTGTGTGCCAGCAGGACTGACGACCAACAGGTTGGAAATTCAAATCTGGGGAAATCATGGATGAGCTTTCTCTGTCAGGTCCAGCTCCCCATGCGGGGACATGAGAGAAGCCTCCCACAAGGATGGTAAAACATCAAAACATCCAGGCAATGTCACCCTTGTGCTCGCAAGACTGATGACCAACATGTCAGAGGTTCGAATCCAGGGAGAGCGCAGATGAGCTCCCTCTGTCAGCTCCAGCTTCCCATGCGGGGACATGAGAGAAGCCTCCCACAAGGATGGTAAAACATCAAAACATCCGGACAATGTCCCCTGGGCAACGTCCTTGCAGATGGCCAATTCTCTCACACCAGAAATGACTTGCAGTTTCTCAAGTCGCTCCTGACACGAAAACAAAAACATTTGCATGGCCTAAGGGGACATGAGAGAAGCCTCCCACAAGGATGGTAAAACATCAAAACATCCCCTGGGCAATGTCCTTGCAGACGGCCAATTCTCTCACACCTGAAGCGACTTGCAGTTTCTCAAGTCGCTCCTGACACGAAAACAAAAACATTTGCATGGCCTAAGGGGACATGAGAGAAGCCTCCCACAAGGATGGTAAAACATCAAAACATCCGGGCAATGTCCCCTGGGCAACGTCCTTGCAGATGGCCAATTCTCCCACACCAGAAGCGACTTGCAGTTTCTCAAGTCGCTCCTGACACGAAAACAAAAACATTTGCATGGCCTAAGGGGATATGAGAGAAGCCTCCCACAAGGATAGTAAAACATCAAAACATCCGGGCAATGTCCCCTGGGCAACATCCTTGCAGATGGCCAATTCTCTCACACCAGAAGCGACTTGCAGTTTCTCAAGTCGCTCCTGACACGAAAACAAAAACATTTGCATGGCCTAAGGGGATATGAGAGAAGCCTCCTACAAGGATAGTAAAACATCAAAACATCCGGGCAATGTCCCCTGGGCAACATCCTTGCAGATGGCCAATTCTCTCACACCAGAAGCGACTTGCAGTTTCTCAAGTCGCTCCTGACACGAAAACAAAAACATTTGCATGGCCTAAGGGGACATGAGAGAAGCCTCCCACAAGGAAGGTAAAACATCAAAACATCCGGGCAATGTCCCCTGGGCAACGTCCTTGCAGATGGCCAATTCTCTCACACCAGAAGCGGCTTGCAGCTTCTCAAGTCACTCCTGACATGAAAACAAAAACATTTGCATGGCCTAAGGGGACATGAGAGAAGCCTCCCACAAGGATGGTAAAACGTCAAAACATCCAGGCAACGTCCCCTGGGCAATGTCCTTGCAAATGGCCAATTCTCTCACACCAGAAGCGACTTGCAGTTTCTCCAGTCGCTCCTGACATGAAAACAAAAACATTTGCATGGCCTAAGGTCCAGCTACACTGTATGTTTAATGCAGTTCATGTGGCATAATGTAAAATAAATCACATGTAGTTCATGTTTGATCAGCCCATCACTACCTTGCTAGAAAAAGAAAAAAATATGAACAATAAAGAACAAGTAGTTTACTCTTCCTAATTCAGAGCAATATATTTACAATCATGTGATCAGTTACATCTACTCACATAATGTCCTTTTATGAGAGATTTAAAATGATCTTTCTTTGTCCATGTGGAAAAACTCCTTCAGCAACTACATTCCAAACTCTGTCTCTCTCTGCTTCGCTGCAAGCTCCTGCATAGCTCAAGCCTGAAAAATGTAACAGTATCCCAAAGTCCCAGGCTCAGCTTGCTCCCCAGGCATAGCCCGACCAATCAGCTTCATACATTTTATTTTACAGTTGACACATACACATTAACTCAGTGTTTCTCAACCTTCCTAATGCCGTGACCCCTTAATACAGTTCCTTGTGTTGTGGTGACCCCCAACCATAACATATATTTATTGCTATTTCATAACTGTAATTTTACTACTGTTGTGAATCGTAATGTAAATATCTAATATGCAGGTTGTATTTTCCTTCACTGGACCAAATATCTACACTTGACTAAATATCTGATATGCCTAAATTTGAATACTGGTGGGGTTGGGATTGATTTTGTCATTTGGGAGTTGTAGTTGCTGGGATTTGTAGTTCATCTACAATCAGAGAGCATTCAGAAATCCACCAACGATAGAATTGAACCAAACTTGGCACACAGAACTACCATGAGCAACAACAAATACTGGAAGGGTTTGGTGGGCATTGACCTTGAGTTTTGGAGTTCTAGTTCACCTATATCTAGAGCAAAGGTTCTCAGTCTTCCTCATACTGCAATCCCTTAATACAGTTCCTTATGTTGTGGTGACCCCCACCATAGCATTATTTTTGCTGCTTCTAAACTGTAATTTTGCTGTTATGAATTGTAATGTAAATATCTGTTATGCAGGATGTACTTTCATTCAATTGACCTAATTTGGCACAAACCTGATACACCTAAATTTGAATACTGGTGGGACTGGGGGGGGGGGGGATTGATTTTGTCATTTGGGAGTTGTCATTGCTGGGATTTATAGTTCGCCTACAATCAAAGAGCATTCTGAACTCCACCAACGATGGAATTGAACCAAACTTGGCTAAAAACCTTGTCAAACTACAACTCCCACAAACTCTGCCAGTATTCACATTTGGGCATGTTGAGTATCCGTGCTAAGTTTGGTCCAGATCCATCATTGTTTGAGTCCACAGTAACTCCCAAATCTATATATATAAAATGCTCTGTGCATAATGAGTACCTCAAAAACAAGAGAAGCAATGAACGAAATCACACCAAATTTGGCAACAAAATGTCTCACAACACAAAGAGTGACCATCACTCAAAATATTATGATTTTGTCATTTGGAAGTTGTAGTTTCTGGGATTTATAGTTCACCTACAATCAAAGAGCATTCTGAACTCCATCAATGATGGAATTGAACCAAACTTGGCTAAAAACCTTGTCAAACTACAGCTCCCAAGAGTCCATAGCACTGAGCAAAAGTGATGCCAAACTGCATTTATTCCACAGTGTAAATGCATTCTTGAAAGCACATAGATCATCTCCATTGAAGGTAACATGTTTGGGCTGCAGTTGTCTAATACGGCTTACCCACCAGGACTTGAAAAATGGCTCATTTTGCCCACTTCGGTTGTGCATGGTTTGTATACCAAACCCCAGCTTTGAGCAAAATATGTATTATGTAAACGCTTTATCCTGGTGTTGAAGAGTATAAGTCCTCCCACTTCAGCTCTTCCAATGAGACCATTCATTTTATTTTATTTTTTTCCTTTTGTAGAAGTCTGCAAAGATAAAGAACAACCTGAGCTGACCTGCATTGGAGCTGCGAAGGCACATCAAGGTGAAGGGGAAATGTGCTTTGGGCTGGAGGGAAGGAAGAGCCAACGCGGAGTGTGGGTTAAGAGCATTGCAAATGGCAGCTGAACCGAGGAAAAATCTCACCTGTAGTGTTGCAGTGAGGATGAAGCAAAGAGGACATCCTAGACAACCCCTTAAGCTCACTAGCAAACATGTATAAAATCTCAGCCTGTGTATGTTTGCGCTCACAAAACTCGAAAGGTAGTCGGTCGATTGACACAACATTATATTTCTATATGTGTGTGTTTTATTAGTAAAATGAAGTTTAGACACAATGTTGCATTCAAATTCACACATATATTTAGAGTAAAACTAGAAGTCTGGGAATAGACAAAGTGAGATCTGTGAAACCCAAAGCAATCACTCAGAACCTAGCTTTCATTTTACCTCAGCAGCATAAGAAATGAAAACTGAGCACTGGAATTTGGACACAACGTTGCATTCAAATACATGCATGTATTTAGAGTAAAACTAGTAGTCTGGGAATAGACAAAGTGGGATCTGTGATACCCAAAGCAACCACTCACAACCTAGCTTTCATTTTACCTCAGCAGCATAAGAAATGAAAACTGAGCACTGAAATTTGGACACAACTTTGCATTCAAATACATGCATGTATTTAGAATAAAACTAGCACTCCAAGAATAGACAAGTAGAACCTGTGATACCCAAAGCAACCACTCACAACTTTCATTTTACTTAGCTTTCATTTTACCTCAGCAGTATAAGAAATGAAAACTGAGCACTGAAATTTGAACACAACTTTGCATTCAAATACACTCATGTGTTTAGAATAAAACTAGCAGTCTGGGAATAGACAAAGTGGAATCTGTGATACCCAAAGCAACCACTCACAGCCTAGCTTTCATTTTACCTCAGCAGCATGAGAAATGAAAACGGAGCACTGAAATTTGGACACAACTTTGCATTCAAATACACTCATGTATTTAGAATAAAACTAGCAGTCTGGGAATAGACAAAGTGGGATCTGTGATACCCAAAGCAACCACTCACAGCCTAGCTTTCATTTTACCTCAGCAGCATGAGAAATGAAAACGGAGCACTGAAATTTGGACACAACTTTGCATTCAAATACACTCATGTATTTAGAATAAAACTAGCAGTCTGGGAATAGACAAAGTGGGATCTGTGATACCCAAAGCAACCACTCACAACCTAGCTTTCATTTTACCTCAGCAGCATAAGAAATGAAAACTGAGCACTGAAATTTGGACACAACATTGCATTCAAATACACTCATGTATTAAGAGTAAAACTAGCAGTCCAGGAATAGACAAAGTGAGATCTGTGATGCCCAAAGCAACAACTCACAACCTAGCTTTCATTTTACCTCAGCAGCATAAGAAATGAAAACTGAGCACTGAAATTTGGACACAACATTGCATTCAAATACATGCATGTATTTAGAGTAAAACTAGCCGTCTGGAAATAGACAAAGTGGACTCTGTGATACCCAAAGCAACTACTCACAACCTAGCTTTCATTTTACCTCAGCAGTATAAAAATGAAAATTGAGCACTGAAATTTGGACACAACTTTGTATTCAAATACACTCATGTATTTAAAATAAAACTAGCAGTCCGGGAATAGACAAAGTGGAAGCTGTGAAACCCAAAGCAACCACTCACAACCTAGCTTTCATTTTACCTCAGCAGCATAAGAAATGAAAACTGAGCACTGAAATTTGGACACAACTTTGTATTCAAATACACTCATGTATTTAGAATAAATCTAGCAGTCCGGGAATAGACAAAGTGGAGTCTGTGATACCCAAAGCAACCACTCACAGCTTTCATTTTACCTAGCTTTCATTTTACCTCCGCAGTATAAGAAATGAAAATTGAGCACTGGAATTTGGACACAACTTTGCATTCAAATGCACTCATGTATTTAGAATAAAACTAGCAACAGGAATAGACAAAGTGGGATCTGTGATACCCAAAGCAACCACTCACAACCTAGCTTTCATTTTACCTCAGCAGTATAAGAAATCAAAACTGAGCACTGACATTTAGACACAACGTTGCATTCAAATACACTCATGTATTTAGAATAAAACTAGCAGTCCGGGAATAGACAAAGTGGGATATTAGAAAACAATTCCTTCTTTCATGGGCACTTATAGGTTGTATGCTTTCCTTTCCTTTCCTTCCACATTCATTCATTCATTTCATTCATTTGCAGTATTTATATTCCACCCTTCTCACCCTGCAGGGGACTCAGGGCGGATTACAATGCACATATACATGGCAAACATTCAATGCCATTTAAACATACAACATATATAGACAGACACAGAGGCAATTTAACATTCCAGCTTTCTGGTTTCATGAGGGTATGCTTGATTCTGGCCACAGGGGGAGCTGCCACTTCACTGTCCTTTGATGGAGTACTTCCTCATTCTTCTGCACGCTGCTGGAAGGTTTTATGGCATTGTAAATCAGTTAAATTATCCTCCCGGCATAAAGTGGTACCTAAATTTCCTATTTGACAGATGCAACTGTCTTTTGGGCTGCATAGATCAATAGCAAGCTAGACTATTAATGGTCTGGAGCTCACTCCAATCCGGGCTGGCTTAATGCAGCTGGCTACTACCAAGCTGCACCACAACTCAGTCCATAAACACATAGACACAGCAATGAAAGGCAGGGTATTGAATAGTTTGATGTGTTTTCTCAGTGAATCTATGTTCGCAGCAATATTTTTACCTACTCTTTCATTCATTTCATATCAGACTGAGCCACAGCGAAGCATGGTTGGGTTTAGCTAGTAAAATATAAGTGTAATGGACAGTTCAATGAAGTTGGGGATATTGGCCATGAATCCAGAAGAGTCAAAAACAATTTCTTTTCACAGCGTTCCTTATCATAGACACACTTGGCACTCTTTTCCCTGACATTCTAACCAAGTTGTTGTGTTGTTTTCCCCCCTTAATTGACACCAGGAAGTTGTTTGACAGCTTTGTAATTGTTTCTTGTGGCAGGGATGAGACGTACGCAAGGAAATCCTCCTGAATAACCTACTTGTGTCAACACAATCTGAATTAATCAAACGATTTTAGAGGGGAACTGCTCTATCTCTCGACATGCGCCTCCTCCCCGAGGTTCAGATTTCGTTGAAAAGCACAGGTAGCATTGCTATGGATTTTATTTCTGTATTGTCAAAGGCTTTCGTGGCTGGAATCACTGGGTGGTTGTGAGTTTTCTGGGCTTCTCTGGCCATGTTCCAGAAGCATTCTCTCCTGATGTTTTGCCTGCATCTATGGCAGGCATCCTCAGAGATTGTGAGGTCTGTTGGAAACTGTTCAAGTGGGGTATATACCTGTGGAATGACCTCTTCGTCTGTATTGTCGAAGGCTTTCATGGCCGGAATCACTTGGTTGTTGTAGGTTTTTTCGGGCTGTATGGCCATGGTCTAGAGGCATACTCTCCTGACGTTTTGCCTGCATCTATGGCAGAGGTAGTGAGGTCTGTTGGAACTAGAAAAAAGGGTTTATATATATCTGTGGAATGACCAGGGTGAGACAAAGGACTCTAAAATTACAACAGCTCAACAACAGAGAGGAAACAAACAAGGACATCTAATCACCTCTCAACAAAAGTTTGCTCCAGGCACTGTCAGGCCATTATATGCTAATCAAGGTGGTCAGTTGAAACATTCGCACCTAGCTCCAACAGAAAAGAGTCCTTTGTCTCACCCTGGTCATTCCACAGATATATAAACCCTTTTTCCTAATTCCAACAGACTTCACTACCTCTGAGGATGCTTGCCATAGATGCAGGCGAAACGTCAGGAGCGAATGCCTCTAGACCATGGCCATACAGCCTGAAAAAAAACCTACAACAACCCAACTCTTTGTCTGTTGGAGGCAATTATGAATGTTGCAAATGGCCACATTGATTAGCATGTAATGGCCTTGCAACTTCAAAACCTGGCTGCTTCCTGCCTGGGGGAATCCTTTGTTGGGAGGTGTTAGCTGGCCCTGATTGTTTCCTGTGTGGAATTCGCCCTTTTCTGAGTGTTGTTCTTTATTTACTGCCCTGATTTTAGAGTTTTTTTTAATACTGGTACCCAGATTTTGATCACAACCTCTGAGGATACCTGCCATAGATGCAGGTGAAACATCAGAAGTGAATGCTTCTGGAACATGGCCATACAACCCAGAAAACTCACAACAACAAAGATTTTATTTCTGTTTTTACCAGGAGGAACAAACCCAGACGTTCTTCTTCCAACCTGTGTGGGTCTCAATCCCAGTTCTGTATAAAAACATTCTGCAAAACTCATTACATTAGGATTGAATGTCACTTTCTCCGCAAAGGCGAAAGGCCTTGAATTGGATAGAAATGCAATTATAAAATCCATGTGGGAGAAAAGGCTTTGAGAGCTTGGCAGAATCCGTTTGCTCCCTTCTTCCCAGCTGAGAAGAAGGATTTTAAATTTAGAGCGGCAGCTAGATGCATATTTAGCCTGAAGAAGAAAAGGCTGAGAGGAGACATGATACGTGAAGGTAAAGGTTTCCCCTGACATTATGTCTAGTTGTGTCTGATTCTGGGGATTGGTGCTCCTCTCCGTTTCTAAGCCAAAGAGCCGGTGTTGTCCATAGACACCTCCAAGGTCATGTGGCCAGTGGCATGACTGCATGGAGTACTGTTACCTTCCTGCAGAGGTGATACCTATTGATCTACTCACATTTGCAACTTTTTGAAATGCTAGGTTGGCAGAAGCTGGGCCAAACAGTGGGAGCTCACTCCACTCCCCAGATTTGAACTGCCAACCATTCGGTCAGCAAGTTCAGCAGCTCAGTGATTTAATCTGCTGTGCCAACAGCAGGCATAGAATCCTAGAATCCTAGAGTTAGAAGAGACCTCATGGGCCATCCAGTCCAACCCCATTCTGTCAAGAAGTAGGAAAATTGCATTCAAAGCACCCTGATAGATAGCCATCCAGCCTCTGTTTAAAAGCCTCCAAAGAAGGAACCTCCACCACACTCCGGGCCAGAGAGTTCCACCACTGAACAGCTCTCACAGTGAGGAAGTTCTTCCTCATGTTTAGGTAGAATCTTCTTTCTTGTAGTTTGAAGCCACTGTTCATAGAATTATAGAATTAAAGAGTTGGAAGAGACCTCATGGGCCATCCAGTCCAATCCCCTGTCAAGAAGCAGGAATATTGCATTCAAAACACCCTGATAAATGGCCATCCAGCCTCTGTTTAAAAGCTGCCAAAGAAGGAGCCTCCACCATACTCTGGGGCAGAGAGTTCCACCACTGAACAGCTCTCACAGTAAGGAAGTTCTTCCTCATGTTCAGGTAGAATCTCCTTTCTTGTAGTTTGAAGCCACTGTTCCACGTCCTAGTCTCCAGGGCAGCAGAAAACAAACTTGCTCCCTCCTCCCTAGGACTTCTTCTCACATATTTATCCCTGGCTATCATATCTCCTCTCAGCCTTTTCTTCTGAAAGCTAAACTTGCCCAGCTCTTTAAGCTGCTCCTCATAGGGCTTGTTCTCCAGACCCTTGATCACTTTAGTTGCCCTCCTCTGGACACACTCCAGCTTAGACTCAACATCTCCCTTCAAGTGTGGTGCCGAGAATTGGACATAGTGTAATTCCAGGTAAAGTGGTTTGACCAAGGCAGAATAGAGCATGGGGAGCATGACTTCCCTGGACCTAGACTAGACTCCTATTGATGCAGGCCAAAATCTCATTAGCTTTTTTTTTGCCACTGCAAGGCAGAATAGAGCATGGGTAGCATGAATTCCTGGGATTCCTAGATCCCAGGAATTCATGCTACCCATGCTCTATTCTGCCTTGGGTAGACCACACCAGGAACCACATTGTGTCCAATTCTGGGCACCACAATTGAAGGGAGATGTTGACAAGCTGGAATGTGTCCAGAGGAGGGCAGCTAAAATGTCTGGAGAACAAGCCCTTTGATGAATGGTTTGAAGAGCTGGACATGTTTAGCCTGAAGAAGAGAAGGCTGTGAGGAGACAGGATGGGGGCCATGTATACATATGTGAGAGGAAGTCATAGGGAGGAGGGAGCGAACTTGTTTTCTGCTGCCTTGGAGACTAGGACACAATGGAGCAATGGCTTCAAATTACAAGAAATGAGATTCCATCTGAACATTAGAAAGAACTTCCTGACTGTGAAAGATATTCAGCAGTGGAACTCTCTGCCCCGGAGTGTCGTGGAGGCTCCTTCTTTGGAGGCTTTTAAACAGAGCCTGGATGACCATCTGTCGGGGGTGCTTTGAATGCAATTTTCCTGCTTCTTAGCAGAACGGGGTTGGACTGGATGGCCCACGAGATCCCTTCCAACTCTATGATTCTATGAAGAGCCTGAAGGACAAACAACCTTTCCTTTCCAAAAGGCAAGTTAGTTGGCTTTTGTCTTCTCTCTCCTTATCCAAGAAGAAAGACCTACACAGAGTGAGACCTATTGCCTGTTTCTCTCTGAATCTCATTGGAATCCCTTTACTTTTTTGCTTTTGCTTTTTTTGCAGCCCACCCTGGATTACAGCAATGTAGAAGCATATGCTTCCTGTGCAACAAACAGAGCGCACTCCTTCTGCAGCTAATGGAAACAGCAAAAGGTGTGACCACAATGGGAGGCCGCTGGAGAGCATCGCTTTGTGTAGGATTCCCTATAACCTGCGGGCCAGTGTTGCCTGGCAACCGAGTCAAAAGATGAGGATGCAATTGGGTAACGTGCAAAAAGGTAATTAATAAAAAAGATACTGAGGGAAGATATTGAGCGCCTCAGCTCCTCCACCAGCACTTGCATGCACGCCAAGAGGGATTCCACCTAAATATTAAGGAAAGACTTCCTGATGGATAGAGATTTTCAACAGTGGAATAATGTCAGTGTGCTGGAAGAAGCAAAGACCACCAGCATTGAAGTGATGCTCCTCCGCCATCAAATCCGCTGGACTGGCCACGTTGTCCGAATGCCTGACCACCATCTCCCAAAGCAGTTGCTGTTCTCCGAACTCAAGAACGGAAAATGGAATGTTGGTGGACAGGAAAAGAGACTGAAAGACGGGCTCAAGGCCAACCGTAAAAGCTCTGGCATAGACACCGAGAACTGGGAAGCCCTGGCCCTTGAGTACTCCAGCTGGAGGTCAGCTGTGACCAGCAGTGCTGTAGAATTTGAAGAGGCACGAATGAAGGGCCAAAGAGAGAAATGTGCCAAGAGGAAGGTGTGTCAAGCCAACTCTGACCAGGACCCCCTTCCACGTGGAAACCAATGTCCTCACTGCAGGAGAACACGCAGGTCAAGAATAGAGCTCCACAGTCACCTACGGACCCACTGCCAGGACACCGATCTTGGAAGACAATCCTACTCGGACAAAAAGAGATCGCCTAAGTACGCTGCCTGGAATGTGGTAGAGTCTCCACATTCTGGAAGAGTGTTGGGTTTCATCCCTGGGCTGCACAAGTCTCTTGTGTCATCAAGTCTTCAGATCTCAATGAGTAGCTAGACTAGAGATCGGAACAGGGCGAGGGCTTCCTCCACCCACATACCTATGCATGCTTGTGCCAGAAAGGGCCTTTGTCTTTACTCTTCTTGCTTGCCACTATCTCCTTCAACTTTGAAGATGTAGCAATGGAATCTCTGTGAGGTATGAGGTTAACTTCCTCTTTAAAGGTATTTAAAGAGGCTCTCCTGACTGTGAGAGTCGTTCAGCAGTGGAACTCTCTGCCCCAGAGTGTGGTGGACACTCCTTCTTTGGAAGCTTTTAAATAGAGGCTGGATGGCCATCTGTCAGGGTTGATTTGAATGCAATATTCCTGCTTCTTAGCAGGGGGTTGGACTGGATGGCCCATGAGATCTCTTCCAACTCTTTGATTCTATGATTCTATATTGCCCTGGGTTTAACCAGTAGGTCATCCTTCATTGTTGCTCTCTCTGCTTTTTCTTCCTTCTAGTGAGGATGTATTTTGCCTCTCTCCAGGCAAAATGTAACTGCATGGATATTTTGTTTACCTTTCTTAGAATATGAGTTTTAGCAAGCTCGTTGGCTCCAAGACCTTTGATTTCCTTTTACTTCAATTAATATTTTGAACCTTCTTTGGAGGCTTTTAAGCAGAGACTGGATGGCCATCTGTCGGGGGTGTTTGAATGCAATTTTCCTGCTTCTTGGCAGAATGGGGTTGGACTGGAGGGCCCACAAGGTCTCTTCCAACTCTAGGAGTCTATGATTCTAAAAGAAGAACTTTTGTAAATGACAGGATATTCAAAGGAAAAAATCAGAACCAAGGTCTTCATTCCCTCCCTGTGTCAGGAGTGGATTGTGTATTTCTGCATGGAAGAATGGTGTTCATAGAATCATAGAATCATAGAAGCAAAGAGTTGGAAGAGACCTCATGGGCCATCCAGTCCAGCCCCCTGCCAAGAAGCAGGAATATTGCATTCAAATCACCCCTGACAGATGGCCATCCAGCCTCTGTTTAAAAGCTTCCAAAGAAGGAGCCTCCACCACACTCCGGGGCAGAGAGTTCCACTGCCGAACGGCTCTCAGTCAGGAAGTTCTTTCTCGTGTTCAGATGGAATCTCCTCTCTTGTAGATTGAAGCCATTGTTCCATTGCGTCCTCCAAGGAAGCAGAAAACAAGCTTGCCCCCTCCTCCTCCCTGTGGCTTCCTCTCACATATTTATACATGGCTATCATATCTCCTCTCAGCCTTCTCTTCTTCAGGCTAAACATGCCCAGCTCCTTAAGCCGCTCCTCATAGGGCTTGTTCTCCAGACCCTTGATCATTTTAGTCGCCCTCCTCTGGACACATTCCAGCTTGTCAATATCTCTCTTGAATTGTGGTGCCCAGAATTGGACACAATATTCAAAGTGTGGTCTAACCAAAGCAGAATAGAGGGGTAGCATTACTTCCCTAGATTTAGACACTATGCTCCTATTGATGCAGGCCAAAATCCCATTGGCCTTTTTTGCTGCCACATCACATTGTTGACTCATATTTAACTTGTTGTCCACGAGGACTCCCAAGATCTTTTTCACACGTACTGCTCTCAAGCCAGGCGTCCCCCATTCTGTATCTTTGCATTTCGTTTTTTCTGCCTAAGTAGAGTATCTTGCATTTGTCCCTGTTGAACTTCATTGTGTTAGTCCCTCTAATCTGTCAAGATTAGCCAAGGATGCCTTCCAACTCTAGAAGACAAATCACAGAAATGCAGCTGATGTTGCCCTTTATTGGCTTAGAAATTACTGATGGAGTCTAGTGTTTCCTGCTCTGAGTGGCAGTTCTCCAAAGGTCTTCCACACGAAGCAAGTTCCTTCTCCCCACTGATACTCAGATCCACCAAAATGGGATGCTTTTGAAAACAAGGGAACACGCAAGCTGCTTATTATCCACAAGTGCAGATCCCACCTATGTCTAGAAACATTAAAAGGTATTCTCCCATAAAGCCTTTCCTTCCAACCCCTCATAGCTGAGTCTGTTATTGCAATAATATGCGATTAAAAGTAATCAAAGAGAGATGAAAAACTCCCAGACAACCTCAGAGGGATTTGACGGAATTGCAGCACCGGCTTTCCGCGTTTCCTCTTCAGGCCTGGAGCTTTGTTTGTTCAAGTTATTGCTATGTTGCTCCCAGTGAACGAAAGCTACAGGAGCAGCTTTATGGCATCTGTGACTGGGGTGAAGTATCTTAATGGGAAAGTCACTTAGTTAGAAGATTTTTGGTTACATGGAGCCCTCTTGAGGGATGTTCTAGCCATAGAACCAAAATACAAATACTCAAAATACTAATTTATAGAGTTGGAAGGGAGCCCGAAGACCATCTAGTCCAGTGGTTCCCAATGCTCTTTCTTCGTCCATGCAGACAAATGTCAGAGTGCTGGAAGAAGCAAAGACCACCAACATTGAAGCGATGGTTGCTGTAGTTTTTTTCGGGCTATAGGGCCATGTTCTAGAGGCATTTTCTCCTGACGTTTCGCCTGCATCTATGGCAAGCATCCTCAGAGGTAGTGAGGTCTGTTGGAACTAGGAAAATGGGTTTATATATCTGTGGAATGGCCATTGATGCAATGGTCCTCCACCATCAACTCCACTGGACCGGCCACGTTGTCCAGATGCCCGACCACCATCTCCCAAAGCAGTTGCTCTACTCCGAACTCAAGAACTGAAAACGGAATGTCAGTGGGCAGGAAAAGAGATTGAAAGATGGGCTCAAAGCCAATCTTAAAAACTCTGGCATAAACACTGAGAACTGGGAAGCCTTGACACTTGAGCGCTCCAGCTGGAGGTCAGCTGTGACCAGCAGTGCTGTAGAACTTGAAGAGGCATGAATGGAGGGTGAAAGAGAGAAATGTGCCAAGAGGAAGACGCGTCAAGCCAACCCCGACCGGAACCGCCTTCTACCTGGAAACCAATGCCCTCACTGCAGGAGAATATGCAGGTCAAGAATAGGGCTCCACAGTCACCTACAGACCCACCGCCAGGACACTGATCCTGAAAGACTATCCTACTCGGACAACGAGGGATCACCTAAGTAAATTCCTTCAGCAGCTCATGAAGCAAGAGTACATTCCAAACTTTGTGTCTGCATAGCTCAAGCCTGAAAAATGTAATTCTAAAGTCCAAGACTCAGCCTGCTCCCCAGGCATTGCCTGATCAATCAGCTTCATACATCTTATTTACAGTTGACACATACACACTAACTCAGTGTTTCTCAACCTTCCTAATGCTTTGACCCCTTAATACAGTTCCTCATGTTGTGGTGACCCCCAACCATAACATTATTTTAATTGCTACTTCATAACTGTAATTTTGCTACTGTTATGAATCGTAATGTAAATATCTGATATGCAGGATGGAATTTCATTTGCTGGACTAAATTTGGCACAAATACCCAATACGTCCAAATCTGAATACTGATGGGGTTGATATCGTCATTTGGGAGTTGTAATTGTTGGGATTTATAGTTCACCTACAATCAAATAGCATTCTGAACCCCACCAATGATAGAATTGGGCCAAACTTTCCACATAGAACCCCCATGACCAGCAGAAAATACTGGAAGGGTTTGGTGGGCACTGACTTTGAGTTTTGGAGTTGTAGTTCACCTCCATCCAGACAGCACTGTGGACTTAAGCAATGATGGATCTGGACCAAACTTGGCACGGATACTCAATACGCCCAAATGTGAACCTTGGTGGAGTTTGGGGAAAGCAGATCTTGACATTTGGGAGTTGTAGTTGCTTCCCACACAGAACTCCCATGACCAACAGAAAATACTGTTTGCTTATTGTCTTTGGTAACCACTAACACCCCTCATGCCCCCCCCCCAGGAGTCCTGACCCCCAGGTTAAGAAAAGCTGATGTAGTCCAACACATAGGCAGAGCAGGCATCCATTGCCCTTGAGATATGGGGCATCCATCTCTCTGCCTCAGTGCCTTTGAAGAAGAGCCTACCACCTTCTGAGATGTTGATGCCACTGCCGGACAACTTTTACTATCAGGATCTACTGTTCTACTTTGTTGGAATTTCCTTTCTGGAACCACAGTTGTTATTGTTGCCAAACCTTATAATGTTCGTTCTGTGACTGGCAACACTTACCTTGCCCAAGTGATCGGCACACACAACAGGATGGCATCCATAGCTAGCCAAAGACAAGATGGAAAGTCCAATAGTATCACTAATATCGATCCCACCTAGTACCAAAACACATGGTGTCATTCCAAGGGATCTTATCCAGTTACCAAGCTTTTTTTAAATAAAAATTTTGACAAGATTAGCACATATTATCATTGCAAGTTCTGAATGGATATTTTCATTTTCACCAACACAGAATGGTTACATGAGAATATCTGAGCTGGGCAATCCAATGTTTCCTATTTGCCAGGAAACCACTGATTTTTCATTCCTTTCCTGTAATATTGTGCTGGAAATGTGACAGCTCCCTCTAGTGTGGATGTCTGGCTAGGATTCCATTTCCTTTTTAGCAGTGGTTTCGAACCTTTTTTTTGACCAGGGACCACTTTTCAACATGCTGCAAGTCATTTCTGGAGTGAGAGAATCAACCATCTATGAAGACGTTGCCCAGGGGATGCCCGGATGTCTTGCAATCCTGCAGGGCAGCTTCTCTCATGCGCTCAAGGGCCAGTTCTCCCTATTACTTTCTCTCACATATTTATACGAGGTTGAATGAAAAGTAATGTCTCCCCCTTCATAATTCAACAGATGATAGTTCTGGTATGCGGCAGGTACTGGCTTGTTCAGTAGACTCTACAGTTCCATTTTGGTGGGAAGCCTTAGCATTAAACAGTTGTGTTGTGAAAGTGCGAAGTATGCAACCCCATCAGAGAATGCAAGCTGTTTATGTTGTGTTGATTTGAGTACTGTGCATTGCTGGGCGAGTAAGTTTAAAGATGTTGAGGTGGGAACATATGACTTGTATGACAAACAAAGAGCTGGACGTCCTGTGACAGCAACTACCGAGTTTCACAAGCAAAAGGTTGACAGATTGATTCAGGACGATCGTCGTATCACTCAGAGAGAAATTTCAAGCCTAATTGACATTTCACAAGAACATGTGGGTCACATTATTGCTTTGCTTGGCTATCGGAAGATCTTTGCACAATGGGTACCCAGGATGCTGATGCCTGAAATGAAAGCGCACAGACTTGAAACTTCAGAGACTGGATCTCACTACCGTATGACATCCTCCATACAGTCCAGATTTAGCACCGTCTGACTTCCATCTGTTCCCAATAATGAAAGATCTGCGGGGACATCATTATGCTTCTGATGAAGACGTTGAGAACTGTGAGATGCTGGTTGTGGAAACTGTCAACTTCTTCTGTGACCGCTTCAGAAAACTTGTTTATCATTGTCATAAATGTATCCAATTGTCTGCTGATTATGTGGAAAAGTGAATAGTGGTAGTTAAAGAGCACATTCTCAGGATTATTTCTGTGTTTGATTTATTAAAATATTCCCATCCAAACCCAAGTAATGAAGGTAGAGGCATTGCTTTTCATTCAACCATCGTATATGGCTATTACGTCTCTTCTCAGCCTTCTCTTCTTCAGGCTAAACAAGCCCAGTTCGTTAAGCAATTCCTCATAGGGCTTGTTCTCCAGACCCTTGATCATTTGAGTCACCCTCCTCTGGACACACTCCAGCTTAGAGTCAACATCTCCCTTCAATTGTGGTGCCCAGAATTGGACACAGTGTGATTCCAGGTAAAGTGGATTGACCAAGGCAGAATAGAGCATGGGGAGCATGACTTCCCTGGATCTAGACTAGACTCCTATTAATGCAGGCCAAAATCTCATTAGCTTTTTTTGCCACTGCAAGGCAGAATAAAGCATGGGTAGCATGAATTCCTGGGATTCCTAGATCCCAGGAATTCATGCTACCCATGCTCTATTCTGCCTTGGTTAGACCACGCCGGGAAACACATTGGGTCCAATTCTGGGCACCACAATTGAAGGGAGATGTTGACAAGCTGGAATGTGTCCAGAGGAGGGCGACTCAAATGATCAAGGATCTGGAGAACAAGCGTGCTCCTGTCTTCTGGAGTCTTGATTGAGAACCACTGCTATAGAGGCTTATATCTATTGAGCCAACAAAACCCAAACCGAAAATATGCAGAAAATCCAAAAAGCAAACCTTGATTTTGCTGGTGTTTAGGCATCCCCTGCTATAAGCTTCAATTTCAAAGAACCTCATTTTATATTAGGGATGCCATTTTTCACCACTGTATGCAACAGGACAAAGTTTTGGTATGAAAACTCAGGGGTTTTGGGTGTCGGTATAGGAAAGGAAAATGCTCATTTTGAGACATGTTAAGATACATAGCTGTTTTTCTCCCCCTGTGTTTTTGCTTTATTTCCCTGTTTTCTATTGTCTAGGTATGCACTCTATCCTAAATGATCCTCATCAAAGATATACAGAGATAAAGCAGTGTGATTGATGTACTTTGGGAAAAGATTTACGAAAACCAATCTGCTAATGCTCAATCAGTTTAAACTGCACTTCAAGCAAAATGAAATCGGGTAGAACAATCCTTTTCCAAACTGACAAGGAACATATATTCAGTATGCAAACTGGGGGATTTCAAATTTTGCAGTGGGTTAACTAGCTGAGCTTGTCGATCGAAAAGTCGTAGCTTCGAATTCAAGGAGCAGAATGAGTTCCCACTGTCAACCACAGCTTCTGCCAACCTAGCAGTTTGAAAACATGGAAATGAGAGTAACAACGCTCCATGCAGTCATGCCTATGGCCACATGACCTTGGAAGTGTCTACAGACAACGCCGGCTCTTTGGCTTAGAAATAGAGATGAGCACCAGAGTCCAGAGTCAGACACGACTGGACTTAATGTCAGGGGACAACTTTTACCTTTACCTTAGATTATTTAAACAAGTCAGCCATGAAAGAAATGAGTTATATCATACAATCAAACCTTAAGGGGAGAATCGTGTCTTTTTTGAATACTATAAGGCAGTGGTTCCCAATCTTTTCTTTTTTTTTGACCAGGGACTATTCTCCAACATTAGTACCAAAACAGTTATGAATCTGTTTTTGGTCAAATTTTGATTTAGTTTGGTTATTTGGGGTGCGGATTCAGAAAATTGCATTGGATAGACCACATCAGCTCTAGTTCCTGATAAAGAACATATGTCATCGTGTAGTCACCATCTGCTCATTCACAGAAAACCATATTTAATAATCTAGTGCTGATGTGGTAGTAGTAATTTTTAAAGGGTAGTCAGCCTCTCCCCTCCCAATATCCCTGTTGCCGCAGCACTATAAGAGGCTTTGAGAGACTAGTTGCTCTTGTTGCCGTGTGGTTTCGAGCCAATGGTGAGTCCGTGGACCGTATTTTAATTCTTGCGGACCACAGGTTGAGAACCACTGGTTTAAGGAATCCACACTGGTCAATTCAGCTCCCTAATTACTTCTTTTTTTGGCAATTTTTCTCTTCAATAACTTTTCTATCCTCAGGATTGGCACTTGTTTCTCATTACAGTGTTCCCTTGCTACTTCGTGGTTCACTTTTAGCGGACACACTGTTTCATGAGTTTTTGAAAATATTAATAAAAATACAAAATATTTATGTCCAGTGGAGGCCAGGGATCACGGAAGTGCCGCGGCCTGAGGTGTGGCAGGAAAGGCCTGCCTCCCTGTCCTGCTGCTGTCTGCATGGCTCCGGAGGCTTTGCCGGGGTCCTGCAGAGGCCAGGAAGGCGCCCTCGGAATGGGCCGGGAGGTGGGTAAGGAAGCACAGGTAAGAAAATAGTACATACAATATATAAAATAATGTATAAATATTAAAATTAATATGGCATCCCTATTTTGCGGATTTTCACCTATTTGTGGGTGGTCCTGGAACGGAAACCTGGAACGGATAAGTGAGGGAACACTGCAGGCCTATTTCAACTCTTATCTTTTCAGCAAGAGAAAAAATACCACATAAACATTAGAAAGAACTTCCTGATGGCAAGAGCTCTTCAGCAGTGGAATATGGTGCTTGGGACCTCAGAAGAGTCTCCTTCTCTATTGGTTTTTAAGCAGAGGCTGAACAGCCACATGTTGGGGGTGTTTTGATTGTGTCTTCCTGCCTGGGAGAATGGGGTTGGGTTGGATGAATCTTCCAACTCTAGGATTTTATGATGCAAAAGCAGGGATAGTCAATGTGTGCCCCTCCAAATGCTTCTGGATTACAACAGTAACTGTTCTTCACAAATAGCTGGAATAAAAAGGTGACACAATCCAAAGATATCTGTAGTACTGGAGGTATAATGGCTCAAGTGAGACACCAAAGGAATCCAGGTTTGAGAGGGGTTGGCCTCTTCGAATGTTGTTGACTGTAATATCCAACAATCTTAGGCAGCAAAGATGAGAGATGATAAGAGTTACAGTCTCAATACCATCAAGAGACACTGTTTGGCCAGGTAGACAACTACAAGAGGTGTTCATTAAAGATTTCCTCTGACCCACTTCCTATGGACTGAGAGCAAAGAAACTTGGCACACCTTCTCTCCATTGGTGCCATCTAGGGACACACACTATGCCCATCTTTTTAAGCAACTGCAGACACCTCACTTGTAGAAGTCAACAGTTTGCTCCAAAAGCCATGTTGTGTCTTCAGAAATCAGAGTCTCATCATCTGAGAAATGCTTGCCCTTCAAAAATAACTTTATTGTTGGAAGTCCGATGGTGTGAGGTCGGGTGAATAAGGTGGATGCAGTAGAATTTCAAAGCCACAGGAGCATGCTTCATTTGAGAAACAGGTGAGTTGTGAACTGGTGCACTGTCTTGCAGAAGGTGAACACCTTTGGTGAGTATGCCACGTTGTCTCTTGGTTTGATGGCCTCCGGCAATTTCTGCAGCAGTGAAGCACAGTATGCCCCAGTGATCATGGTCCCCTTTACTAGGAAATCCATCCAGACTACTCTGTGCTAGTCCCAAAATACTATGAGTTTGACCTTGCCTGCCAAGAGTTGGGCACGTGCCTTCTTTGGAGGCAGTGAGTCATTATGCTTCCATTGCATTGACTGGACTTGAGTCTCAGGATCAGAGTGATGGACCCAGCTTTCATCCTGTGCGATCGGTTTGTTGGAAAAGTCCTCCTGGTTTCCATGGCACATCATCAAGAGAACCTGAGAGCATTTGACTTGTTCCCGTTTCTGGAAAGGTGTGAGCAGCCGGGGGACCCAGTGAGCAGATACCTTCTGCAGGTGAAGATGGTCTTGTATGATTTTTTCCACTGACCCCACACTTGACATTTTGGGCTAGGTGGTGAATGGTTGTGTGGCTATTTTCCAAAATGGTGACCTCCACTTGCTGGATGATGTAGTCATCAATAGCAGAGTGGGGTCACCCTGGAATTGGAGCTGTTTGCTCCGAAGTCCAACCACTTTTGAATTGACGGTGCCATTTCTTGACTTCATCATATGATGGGGAATCATCACCATAAACCTCTTTCATCTCATCTAATGTCTCCTTTGTTGTGCAGCCTTTCAAGTAAAGGAACTTAAGGTCTGCTCTGTATTCCACTGGGTCCATTCTCAAACCTCACCCCACTTCGGCACCTGTCAAATCAAGACCATTATCAGTTCTGAGTTGTAAATTGGCACATAACCGATAAAGACTTATATCATTACAGATGTGCAGTTTCAGCATCCTGTGATAAATAGAAGTTGGTCAGGGGAAACCTTTAATGAATGCCTCTCATATGACACGCATTTCGTGTGTTCCTAAATAAGACTAGAGCTGGAAAAATGATACAAACACAACAGTTATGGGTCAGCCAGGAAACAATCTCCAAGACGAGCTTTTACCAGTGTTTTATTTTTAAAAACAGGTGAGTCCACTTTTTTTTTAATCCACATCATTGCACTTCAACGACACGCTACAAGGTCATGCATCTACAGGTATGCCATGGTTTAAGAATCCTGCTAAGTCTGTGATTCTACAATCACGTCTGTAAATCAACATGATAGACTTAATGATCAAACTGAAACAAACCGGTTGCATAGAGTATCACCATGCTTTAACATTTCAACATCTTTTAAAACAAAAAGAAAAAAGCAAAGAAAAAAATAATATAAAATTCTGACTTGATTGAATGTACAAGAATGTGAACACATCAGTGCAAAAGGATGAGAAATTTACATGATGTAACAAAAAATATATAGTCACTTAAAAAGCAATCATAATATTTATAAACTAAAGTATTTTACTGCAGTTCATCACCTCCTATTGGACTATTCCAGCTCTTGCAGCCTTTGATCATAGAATATCTAAGTCTTTCTATACAGATTAAGCCCTTAGGATAAAGTTCAATTTATATTACTCTTCTTATGTACTGGATATAATTCTCTCGGCTCTCAGACATACAATACAAGGAATGAATTTAGCAGCTTAAAAATCAAACATTTACTGTAGTTTGGTTTCCCCTCCCCCAAAATATAAATATATACTGTATATATTTTAGGTTTTGCTGTACTTTACAAAAGGTATCACTAGATGGCAGCAGTGCATCTTAGAGCTTTGCTAATTGTTAAACAGCTACATGGAAGGTAAAAAATGCTGCATGCATGATTGGAATTTTTTTTCTCTTACCGATAATACTTAATATTCTCAAAGGGGGAAAAAGCAACATTCACAGCACATCAAGCCCAAAATAGTTTACACCCTCTATACTGAAGCATTAGTAAATGTATCAGCTAGGTCATCCTTACAGGAGAGGCTAAATAAGGCATGCTTTAGACAGTCATTGTTGCTCACTTGAAAGAAAAGAAAAAAGAGAGAAACCCAAAACATCAGAGATAGGACTGGAGTGTGGAAACCAACCATTCCAATTGTTCAGTTCAGCAGACGAAGTTGCATCAGTCTCTCAAAGTTAAAGCTCTGGAAAATGAGAACAATTTGTAATTATCTGGATCCTGAGATTATGACACGCTACAGGCCAAGTCTCTCCTATTATTTATTTATTTAAAACATTTATATTCCGCCCTTCTCACCCCGCAGGAGACTCAGGGCGGAGCACAACATATATACGTCAAACATTCAATGCCAGGACATAAAACCATAAATATATACAAACATTAAAATCATTTATATTCACATTAACAGTTGCTTAAAAACCATCTCAGGACACCATTTTGCCTGAAACCTGAACTACTCCAAAATCTGAAACTTTTCCACTAACTAAGCAACTTTATTTTTGGGGAAAGGGGGCTTGGCATATGTCCAGCATCCAGAGATATGCCTCTTCAAAGAACCCTGATGGGGGAAAGTGAATCTGAGATGTCTTCTTTTTACAGGGTTTTATATAAGCAAAGCCCATCCTTCTCTCCCCATCAGGGTTCCTTATGGAAAAATGCAATAAGTATTGGACATAAGACTAGCCCCCTTTCATTCTCTGTGTATAGGCAAATACAAGTATTCCAAAATCCAAAAAACATCAGGTCCCAAGCATTTTGGATAACGGGGACAACAATTCTGCATGTCTAATGCTCTGGTGGCTTAGATTTCTTCTTGCCAGTTAGTCAGGTCTTAGGGATTTTAACCTAGTTTAAAAACAAAACAAAATACAACTACCATGTTTGAGACAGACTTACATAAGCAATACTTTCAATTTGTGTTTCTCTGACGTAGATTTTTGTCTTTGTGGTTGTTTGTGGAGTTGGTTTTCCTAGGGGAGAAAAGCCATCAGAATCACGTTATGAAATAATAATAATAACAATAATAACAATAATAATGATATTGTACGTATCATTAATGTGTACACATGTACATGAAAAATAGAGACATGTTAACAGAAATGGATTCATTTTCCTTGGAATGTGTATTGTTTTTATTTCACAGGAAAAGATAAATCTTGGAGATCCATCTTATGTGGAAAATGAATCCCATTTGTTAGCCTTTGTGAAGTCTCCACAGTTGTTTCTTGTAATATTTTCTGGATCTTTTGTGAAAATAATTTTTGTTGCTTTTTCGTTTTGTTTTGGTTTACCTTCATGTAATAATTAGCTTAAGTGTATTAGTCTTATCACCTGTGTATTTTAGGGTGCTAAAACAATGAAGAATAAAGGGGATTAAATAATAAAAAAAGATTGCAACCAAATTCATACTTTGTACAATTTTTGATATTGTGATCAGAGGAGAATAAAAAAAGTACAATCTGAATTAACATGCAAAAATGGCCATTGTCTTTGTTTGTACATTATATGTACAGTACAATGCAGTCATTTCATAGTTTAAAACTAGTCAGAAAAAATAACTGTGATGTTTAGTCTTGCAAAACTGTATGTAGTTAGATAATGTGACAACGTAATATTTATCTAATAAATATGTATTCAAATGAAACTTGTAAAAAAATAATGATATTTATTTGTACCCTGCCACCATCTCCCCAAAGGGACTCAGGGTGGCTCACAGAAGCACTCCAAGTGCCACATGCAAACAACAATACATAAGTATAAATACAACGACATAAGTATAACCAACAGTGCATAAGAAATGTCAACATGAATGGAGCTTTAAAGATACATTGCACCAACGAGAATGTTCCATACCATGTTTCTCAACCATAATAATAATAATAATAATAATAATAATAATAATATTTTATTTATACCCCGCTACCATCTCCCCAAGGATATTGGCGCGTTACATGAGGCCGAGCCCACAATACATCAAAAAAGCAATAACAACAACAATACAAAACAGTTAAAATAAAGCTCATAAACAAAATAAACAAAAAAACATTGAAAATCGCACATTTAAAAACCTATGGCTGGGCCAAATGTAATTTAAATTTTTTAAAATAATGCTGGGCATGGATAAGGTAGGAGAGGTGGGGGCATACAAGCAATCCCAAGTCAATATACAGTCCATCTCCCAGAATTATTTGCCATGCACACCAGATCCATTGCAAGATGAATCTCTTATTTTCCATCTATTTTCAAAAGATGGAAAATAAGAGAACCATCAAGCAGGCAAAAGATTATCAAAAGGTAAGATGTACTTACATTGGTCCAGCTGGTTCATCATCTGCAGGAGGAAGTCATTGCAATTCAACGAAGAGGAGAGAGAAAGACAGAGAAATTTCCAGTTACAATCTGTTGTAAACTCTTGTGGGGCAGCACACAGTTGTCATTTGCACACGGCATTTATCTAAAGGCCATTCCATTCAGTATTGCAAAGGTTCATGATGTTATTTTTTTTGGTCTGGATTTGAGTTTAGATGACACAATTCAAAATGGTTTCAGTTAACACTTTTGAATGCTAATCATGAAAAACTGCAACTGTAGTGGACAGATTGTTGCAATGTGGTCATACTCATCCTGTCCCCAAGTTCCAGTGGTTCAATCTTACAAAGTAGATGAGAAGACAAACCAACATTTCAGTTGTAAAATCCTGCTGTTCGTTTCTAAAATTTATGTGCTTCTCCCCCCCCTCTCTCTTGGAAGGGCAAAAGGTTGGCGTAGGATTTCAAGTGTATACATCTCTCTCCTGAATCATCTTTCACACCTTTTTGGCTTGCATGTCATAATAAGGTCATGTTTCGGAAAGGGGAAGATGCAGTTTTGACTGACGCTACAGAAAAGGCAGTCCTAACATAGCAGCAAACTTTCCAATATCTGCTCGATGGTTATACTAGTGATACAGTTCACAGAGACTTTAGCTTGTCATGTGGAAGAGCCAGAAAGTTGTCCCATTTTGTATCTTTTAGAAAAAAAATAAAACCTTAATCAACATGTGTCTTTTCACACAGGTATCTTTATGATCGAGTGAACCTTTTGCTGATTCTTTAGGATGCTGCAATACATTACACAAGAGTGAAAAAAAAAGAAAAGGCACCTTTGAAGCAATGGAAATACCCAATCCACAAACTCATGATGTAGAACAGTTGTCAACATTGGTCTGCGTTTCATCGTCATGTGTTTTTCCCCAAGCTTGATTTTCATTGTGTTTGGTTTGGTCAGCAGGATTCCACAAGGGTCTTAGGGCACACAAAGCAGTTATGGAAACTACAGTCTTAAACAGTGTAAGGCAAAACCGCATGAGCACACACTAGGAGTAATGTTGACCGGAGCTGAACATTACTCCACCTGTACCTTTGAGGCAACGGAGAGGCAAAGCCACCGCCAGCACAGTTACCAGAACGAAAAGAAATCAAACATTCAAAAGAAAGAAAAAGCTAACCACAAACCAACAGCTTCACAGCCAAAATAACATACTAGCGACACACCAGTGTCCACAGAAGTCTGTTACTAACAGCAAAACTATCGGAACAAGGTACAGAGAGAACTAGGACTAGTAAGGACAACCAGACATCAATGTGCTGTATATACAGTGGAGATATACAGAGACACATCAGGTATTGGAACATGAAGCACATTACAGCAAAACTAAGTCTCCCCTCAGTCGAACATCTTTCAATTCCCAAAAGACCTCAGAGGCAGCCTATGTATGCAAGACCCTACATGGGATAGAATGCACATTTGGGAGCCTGAGAGACATTGGCGAGAGTCCTTAGTTTTATTGGTTTCTCTATAGAGAGTAGCAGGGTTAGTAGTGCCGTATTAAAGAAAGCAGTCGTTCTACATAAAGCCTTGCTTCAGACACAGCAGCCTACAACAAAAAAGGAGGAGGACACTCTGGGAGTGTTTTGCGAACCAGTTCTTTTTTTAAAAAAAGGATGCAGGCCCTTGTCTTTCTCATCATCACTTTGCAAGCCCTGCCTTATACCACACAAGCTCCTCCACACGCCGATCCTCAAACCATATCAAGTGGTATAAGACTGAGCTGATAAATGATGGTTTTACTGAATGTATGTTTTGCATTCGACTAACGGCAGCCAGAGAAGTGCTCTAGCGCGGATTTTTGTTAGGTGCCAAAGCTAACAATCTCTCGGACTGGCGGGACTGCCATCGCCTTCTTTTTCTGTGTCCAGAAAAAAAAATCTGGCCATTATATATATATATATAAAAACCACTAGCTTATGGGCCAGCCGCTTAGCCATTGCAAAATCAGTCCCAGCACGGTACAAATATGTGACAGACAAAAGGATCCAGATCCTAGAGAAGTTGACCGATCAAAAGGGAGGGACAGAACTACAGAGAAATGGTACAAATTAGGGAAAAAAAATAATGGAAGATTCAACAGCAAACTGAAAACCCAAATTAGTTGTGAATGTGAATGAGAAGAACTCAGGAAAAGTGTTAACATTATGAACTGTGCATTCTATAGACTGAAGCAGAGGTTAAAAACAAACTCCAAAGCATGCAGATCTCTCACTTACCACCATTTTTTAAAGGAATGATGCAATTGAAGGGGGAAAAAAAGAAGTCATAGTAACTGACAAATAACAATACAACTCAAAACAGCATGATCTAGTCATTATTGTATTGGAGAGTCTCGGGGCTGGTGGCCACGCAAGGTGAGGCAGGCCTCTGCATTCCGGTCAGATGGGCGGAAGAGTTGGTAGGTCCTACTCATGTTTAGACTGGCGTCTCACAATATTCTTTCTGCATCAATAGATCTCTCTCCTGGAGGATTTCTACTGACTTTATCAAGTTAGACATGTACACTGCATAAACCACTGCAAGTACGGGATATATAGGTATAAGATATATAGGTGAAGATATTTGTTATGCTCCAGAGTTTTCAAGAAGGTTTCCAAAAGCAAAGCTTGTATTGTGCACCTTTAGGAATGGAATGGACAATACTGATTGCTCATTCAACACTTTTTATAAAGTAATTAGCTGTCCCCTGTGTAGATGTTTTGAGTGTGTATATATTTGTATGTATGTGTCTATATGTGTGTTCGTGTATATATATGTGTGTGTGGTTTTAAGCATGCGTTGTAATGCATTTTTTTTGTTTTTTGGCTTTTTAAGTCTCTTCTGCTGTGTTTTTCTGTGTTTTTCTGAGTGATGGTCACTCATTGGCCTGAGAGGTGTCTTGTATCCAAATTTGGTGTCAATTCATCCAGTGGTTTTTTAGTTATGTTAACCCCACAAACAAAGATTACATTTTTACTTATATAGATATAAAGTACACAGACACAAAATACAGCACTTTTAAACCAGGTCTGAGGGGCATACATGTGTAAAAACAAGTCCCTTTAACAATATCCAAAGTAAGGATTTCTGAACAGATGTTTCAGAAGGTTTTAAAGGGGAACTTGTGCCAAATTTTACAAACACATGAGCTTCAGAACCCAACATTTTGCACAGTAATAAAGTGTCTCCCAAACCTGAAGCAGAGAAGCAAAAAGCCAGAAGAGAGACAAAAAAGAGCTACTCTCTTCTCACTGGTATATCCAGCACTTGGTATGTATTCATATTCTCTAATGGGAAGGCAAGGATGGGAATGGGGACTCAGGTGGATTTGTGGAGTTAAACTAGGCAAGTTTACTCCCTCAATGGGCTGCCAAGAAAGCTATAAAGTCTCTTGCCTTGTCTTAAATGTAAACTACAGTAGAGTCTCGCTTATCCAACATAATGTTGTATAAGCGAAAATGTTGAATAATAAGGAGGGATTAAGGAAAATCCTATTAAACATCAAATTACATTTTGATTTTACAAATTAAGCACCAAAACATCATATTTTACAACAAATCGGGAGAAAAAGCAGTTCAATACACAGTAACATTATGTAATAATTACTGTATTTACAAATCTAGCACCAAAACATTGCAATGTATTGAAACAGGGAGGCAGACTGCATTGGATAACACAGAATGTTGGATGAGCGAAGGTCGGATAAGCGAGACTCTACTGTATGTACATTAAAAGTTCAATTAAATGTTATTCTGCACTAAACAAATTCTACATAATAGGCAAATGCTTCTGGGGAAGGAACACAAGGAAGAGTGACAGACACAAGGATGTCTCCTGGAAACTAACGCAGTGTAGCTTTGATATGAATGTTCTTGTTTAGTTCTTGTTTAGTGTTGTCTTTTCTTAATTGACACTGTAGTATCTCACAATATTTCCGGTCACCAAGCCACCCGTTGTCTCTGGAGCCATACCCCACATCACACAATTCTGGCATGCAAAGTGACTGATACACATGTGACCATGACAATATGCTACAATGCACACATAAGTAAATTTTCAATCTTTTCAGAGAAGTGTCGCTCTCCCACCCCTTTTTAATGTACATATGTGCACATTGTAGAACACAATGATTATAGGACTGTAAAGCTTCCATGTCAAGAGTTTTGTGACGTGAGAAGCCATGGAAGGCCCATTTCATCGACAATCACCATCAATTTCAGGGACAATGGTTCTAATCTAAACCGATCTCCTCTCCTAATTCTGCAGCATTATTTCACATGTGTCAATGGAAGGGTTAGTTCTGAAGTATTGAACCAGTCTGATTTCTTTTTGGAAGAGACAGCAAAGCCTGGTCCAGATCAGCATTTAGCTCTACACCAATGGTTCCCAGCTTTTTTCTGATAAGGGTCCACTTGACTAGGGACCACTCTCCAACATAAGCACCAAAAGTATTACAAATCAGTTTTTGGTCAACTTTAGAGTTTGAACAAAATGCAAAAAGCGGACCGCCAGAGCCAATAAACTGTCCCTAATGGCTTTAACAAGAATAACAATTACCTTTGGGGACTAAACAGGGTCTTACAAAGGGCTGTTTTCCCATTATACCTCTTGCGTTTGGCAATGGAAGCCAATAATAATAATAATAATAATATAATAATAATAATAATAATAATAATAGGAAGTCTCCGATGTGTGATCTAATACACAGTAGAGTGTCTGCTGTGGACTCATCTTGTTGTATTTCAAATAACAACAACAACAACAATAATAATAACAACTTTGGAGCCATGGACCTTATTTTAGGTCTCACGACCCACCAGTGAGCCCACAGGTTGGGAACCACTGCTTCACACCAAATAGCAAATAATCTCTCAAATCATTTTCTAATATTATTACATTTGGCCCAGCCATAGGTTTTTAAACGTCACTGTGTTATTGTTAATGTTATTGCTTATTTTCTGTTTATGAGTTTTATTTATTGTTTGTATTACTGTTGCTATTGTTTTATTGTTGTATTGTGGGCTCGGCCTCATGTAAGCCGCACCGAGTCCCTTGGGGAGATGGTAGTGGGGTACAAATAAAGTTATTATTATTATTATTATTATTATTATTATTATTTATTCTATTTGATTCAAAGAGCCATGCCTCTCAGCTGAGAAAACATAGGAAACGAAATAGAGCAAGGCTCTGAACTTGCAAGAGATGCTATTGGAAAATTAACACTCTTCTTGGGTTATGAACTGTAAGACTTCACAGCTAGACGTAAAAGCTGTGAGAAGATATCTTTCTTAGCGGCATTTATTTTTAGCCATGCTAGATAAGGAGAATGAAACATCTAGGAGAAAATACATTTTGATTGAGATGACCAAATGCCAACTAATGTAAACTATCTGAAAACAAATGAATGGACCAATTTCTGGGGAAAACATTATCTGGCCACTGTTAGGATTTGGAAACCTATCTAGCAAACCTAACACTTAGGACTAGGCTGATTATGAAGCAATGTTACTTTTCTTTAGCTGCAGGTAAGACACTCCCTTTCTATTATGGTTGCAAACTGTCTCTATCTTTTGCCAAATAGATTAGTTGTAGACAGAAGTGATAGAAAGGAAAAGAGAGTGAAGAGAAAGGACCATGGAGGAGGTTTCTTCATATCACTGTTTGAAACTAGGACCAACAAAGAAAATAATATCAGGAAAAAAATACAGAAAAAACCCAAAATTCCCGAAGAGAGGGCACAGAAATACGTATGTTTTCAAAAAAAGTTCCATATTAATTCCTCTAACGAAGGAAAATGATAAAATGACATGTTACTGAAGCTTAAACCAAGATATATAATACATACAAAATATTTTGAAGTAGAAACCACCTAAGTGCAACATCTTCTGGAAGAATACAGCCAAGGTGTTTCTACTTTCTACTTACCCCCCAAACAGACACTTTTAAAAGAAGTGCATGTTTAATCAACTTTGGGATGCTTAATCCAGGTAAAAGGATGTTTTTGTTAGAACAATCTTCGTGGCCTATCATATGGCTCAATGTAACTACATTATTATTGCTGTGTATACTTGGATAGGTTATGAAAAAACCAGCTCAATTCTAAGGTAATGATCCTAATGCCTGAAGTATTAAAAACAACACTGAGACAATACAATTGCATGCTATTGTCAGTCACCAGCAGCCCTTTTATTTTCAGTTCCATATCTTTCAATGATATCTATAAGAATTATGTTTTGCAGTCACATAAGCAGAAGTGGGAAAGGTGAAAACATTCTGGATTCCAGTTTCCAGAAATCAGAAACATCATGGCAAATAGGATTTGTGGTCCAACGGTCCCCCACTCTGGCTATACTGGAAGCTGGCCTTATTATGAGAGGTGCCTGGTTGGTTTGTCATAGGGTTAACTCTGTGTGTGCTGGGAGTAAAGCAATCTTGCGCACATTTCTGAAGAGACACTTCCTGTTTTGTCCCTGCTCTTTACATCTCTTTACATTTCAAAGTTTATTGCTCCTGATTTGAATATGCATGTAAGTTAATGACTGGACCACCTCTTGAGATGTGTATTGGGTCATGTAAGCTTCTGGGCACATGTTTGGAAGGCTATATAAGGAGGATGTATTCCTTTGTTCCTTCCCATTTGTTTCTTTCTGGTCACTTCTGGAGTGGCCAGCTACTGATCAAAGGACATTTAATCAACTATCAAGCTTACAAACTTTGTGGTTTTTGTTTGTTTGTTGAAAAATGCAATACAACTGTTTGGTTTGCTACTGACATGATAAATAAATAAATTTGTTTCTTTGTCCCTCTGCTACCTTTTTTGGTTCTTTGTTTTTTGGCTGAGATACAACTTTTGGAGGAAAGACGGCCAGCTCACCACCTTAAGGCCTGATTCATTACTCCGACTGTAACCAAGGAGTATGTTACCTGTATGAAATTACATTATGCAAGCTTTGTCAGTAAACTTCCTTTTTGCCCTTTACTTCTGTGTCTGAGCTGGTTATTTGCATGCGTATTTCTTTAAAGGGATGAAAGTGCGGCGGCTGTGTTTCTTTTTGGGTCTCAAACTTTTCTTAAACCCTCAGGTATCCTACCTGGCTCTAATCCCTAAGCTTCCTGCTGTGTGTTTTAAGGCCATTGGTAAACCAGCATTGATCTGATGTTGGAATGATCATCAGTTTCATGCAAATTTTTCTATCATGTTATGATATTTTTCTATTAGTGTGTCTATATACACTTGTTGGGAATACCTCAATCAGAAAGCAGCCAAGTTGAAAGGAGATTGCCTTTTTAAAAATGCAAACGTTGAGGCATAGCAGGCTGCAATTTACAATTAACCAACACAAAGTGTACACCGTTTCTCTCCCAAACCTTCTCCTTACTCCAACAGTAAACCTCATGATGCACCATCAGTACAGTTTGCTGAAGTCACAGAACGATGCTCAAAATGGACCTGTCACCATAACAAGCAAAGTGCCCATCTCCTTCAATGAAAGACCTCCAAAAACATAGCGGATGTCCCCCTACTTAATTCATTTAGACTAGGTTGCCATTCTCATAATTTGTACACACATTATGGTGTTTGGATATTTTCCTATATATGTGTGCTTACTGGTTGCCATTGGTTGAATACTGGGTGCTTTTCTTCATAGCATAGCAAACACATACATTATTAGGCATGCCTGGGCCATCAAAGTGCCAAGATAAAGAGTAATTAAGACACTCGCATCAACTGCACTGAAGACACGTAAGTGACAGGTCATGTCGCATTTGGACAGAGCTAGTAACTCCATCTGCCTATTAACAAAAAAAAGGAAAAGATTTCTGCTGATGTTGGTTTTGTTCACATAGGATATGTGACACTCACTAGATTTATTGAGAATGACAGAGAAAGAAAAGTTATTTACAATTTGTAAGGTACCGTCTCCACGCTTGGTGGCAGCTGTGGTGACACTCACTAAAAGTCATCAGTCTACCAAATATGTATGAGGAATTGCCTTTTGAATATTCCAATTCTGTCCTTTTAGTGCTTTGTCACTTTTTACAGAGAAGAAAAATAGAAAATTGAACTAGGAACCCTTTCACATCACACTCTTATAGCACTTTAATTACACATTTAACCGCCAGGGCAATATCCTATGGAAGCGCTCTCTCTCTCTATATATATATATACTAGTCGTCCCTTGCCACATGTTGCTGTGGCTCAGTCTGTGTATACGTGTTTTGTGTATGTATATATTTGTGTATATATGTGTGTTTGTATATGTGGTGTATATATTTGTATGTATATATGTGTGTGTACATGCATATTGTGTATATATGTGTGCATGTATGTGTATGTATATGTGTGTGCATGTGTATATGTATATATGTGTGTGTGCATGCATGCGTGCATGCGTATATGTGTGTATATATGTGTATGTATATGTGTGTGCATGTGCATATGTATATATGTGTGTGTGTATATGTATGTGTGTGTTTATGCATACATATATACATGTGTGTGTATGAATGTGTGCATGTGTATATGAGTGTATGTTTATATGTATATATGGTGTATTTTGGGGGGGTTTAAGTCTGTTCTGCTGGGGTTTTGTGTGTATGTGTGTGTGTTTAGGGGTGATTGGACTGTTAGCTGTATTGTGTCCAACTTTGGTGTCAATTCGTCCCATGGTTTTTGAGTTATGTTAATCCCAATGAACATTGCATTTTTATTTATATAGATATATATGAGAGAATGAGAGCAATATATACTTGACTCTACTATAGCCAGGGTCACGTTCACACCGCACAATCATAACACTAATGAGTCCACATTAGTGGATTCTTGGGATTTGCAGTTTAGGGGAAAGTGATTAGAACCCTTAGCTAGAGAGCTCTGGTGCCTTACCAAACAACCAGGAATTTTGGGCCTCTTCAGTCAGAGGAGTTACATGGTGGGGGGGGGGGGGGGGAATGCTCTCCTTGGCCCATAAAAATGGTCCTTTCCTTTCATGGGGACTTCTTTCGTTAGTCTGAATCCCTTTCTCAGTCAGCAACTGGACACCCAAGTCCACAAAAATTATAGATACCATTGTAATTCACTCCAATAAGTATGGAAAAGTAATTTCCCTTGGATCAAAAGGCGAAGACAGAAGAGTCACAAATGATTCAGTTCTTCAAACAAATAACCTGATGGTATTGCTGAGTATCTGACAGGTCAAAACCAGGAAGTGAACACTAGAAAGGAGACTACATATTACTAAAACTTGGCTTTGGAATGTGGTATATATAGTCAATGTTAAGACAGTGTATATTAGTATCTGTTTATATTTCCAAGGACTTCCTACCTTCTAGCTTCTACCCTTAAAGTGATTTTTGAGTTCCTGAAGGTAAAATGAAATTAGCAATATATTTTGACACCTTGAGGGATATGGTTGTGGAAGAGCTCATTACCAGAAATGCTCAAGAAAGAACACCTCAGGGTACATCTTACTCCATATCTCAATGAGCAAACTTATATTCATGTGTAATGATATCTGAGATGTGAAAATAGTCACGACAGTGTATTTTTTGCTTTGCTACATTTATCAGAAAACAATTCCCCATTGTCCGCTTCCCACAGGGAGAAAAGAACACAGAAGCACTGCTTCTCATAGATTTCTGCAGATTTGATACACCTTCATGTAGTACAAAGTTATGACAGAATCAACTCTAAAAGTGAGGACACATGGGCATCACCTGAGGAAGGAAAAGTGTCACACACTATTCATATCATCACGCATTTCAATGGATGGAAGCACAAGAAGGTTGGACTGGAAGTGGCCCAAATTAGGCTGTGATCCATATCCAATTACAATTGCATACTTGTCGTTAATCCAATGTAATTGCCTGAGGCAATTAACCATTCACATCTTCACTTGAAATTAGCTTCAACAGCAGATGAAGATGCAAGTGTTTCATTCTAATGCAGCATTGAATTATCGAATCTACACAACTGCTATTCGGGAGTGCAATGAACAGCTCATGTTCTTTTAGGCATGTACCAACTTCATTAGGTGAGCCTGACATATATGGTCAGGATAGCTATGCAAGCCATTGTCCTTTCTGTTTATTTTAACCATCTTTGGGATTGTTAATTCCAATTAAGTAAAGTTAATTTCTTTTTCAATCCCTTTGTATGTTCCCTGTGAAGTTTTGAACTGGTATGGTTAGCCCCAAACCAACAGCTGAGCATTAAACATACATGCCCAGAACACCAACACAAAACAAAAAGCAGTCAAGTCCTAACAGGCATCCAATATGAAAGTTAATCTTTGCAGGAAAGCATTCTGGCCGAAACTGGGATGTCTTCAGAACATGCAACCTTGAAGCGTCACAACTTCTATGAAGTTTAGAAAGCAACGTTAATCTTCATGGCTGAAAAAACATTGCAAACTTGCAGAAAAGTCTCAATGGCGAGCCACGTGACCTAGAATATTAGCATGGTATCAGGAACTATCACTTTTACTTGCATTCCTGGGTTCTCAAACAACTGATAACACACAATAAGGGGATTCCCACACATGTAATTCTTAGAACATGCATCTTTCCAAGTGTGCATTATAATGAGCAAAGCATAGCACTGACAAATGGTTATAATCCAATTAACTGGTAACCAGGGTCTTCTGAATAAGGCCATGCACAACTTTTTCCATGCTGAACAGAAAGCTGCAGCCAACCCATCTGGCTGTAGACCTGTTTTGGTCTTATTAGAAGTGGTGAAGAGCTTAACATTCATCAAGCCCTTCCCCTACTGAGAAGCCATCTGCAGAGGAAGTGGCAAGAGAAAACACAACCTTTTCCCAATTCATAGTCTTAGGGCGGATTGGAAAAAACTTGCAAAAATGTTTTTTTCCACATTAGTATGAAAACATACATACACACAAGCAAGCAATATTCCCAGAGCTGTTCTGGGGCCATCCTGTGCTAACTCTACATATATTGACACTCACATGCCCAACAATACTATGGCTTTGAAGCAAAGCAGAAGAAATAAAAACAGCAGTGTGCATCTGAACAGATACTTGAATATTTTAGGCCTATTTTCCTCCCATCGTAGAGTATTTAATCTCGAGCATTTCATATCAGTCTTCCAGTACCAAACTGGCCACACATGTCTTATGAGAAGGAGAAGGGGGGAAATAACTCCAGTTGTTGGATACAAAAATGCTGATTCCCTTTTTGCACAAACTTACCCAAGAAGTTTCCCTTTGAGCAGACATGTTCATCCCAAATAAACATTTTTGCCAAGTCAGATATGCAAAGAAAGAACTATAGGACGGAATCCATTAAGAAATGATAACTCTGGTACTGGTTGTTGCCAGGACTATATACATCTACTTTTTTTGCTTGGGGATATATAGAGAATGCTGGACTACCTTTTATAGACAGCACTGGTCCTTGTACACACACAGACATCCAACCATTCCAAGGTATTATGTGTCAAATAAGAAACAATAACATTCACCTCTTGCGAGGCAACCACGATATTGCATACAAAACCTATTAAGTCAAATTATGCAGGGAAGAATCTGACAACATCTGGCTTGCTCCCAGAGCGTATCTCCCTTGCCATAAATGGGAGACACATTGTATGCGTTGTGACTCAAGGACAGTATTAATCTGCAAAGTTTTGTAGTAAAAGTACAAACTTTTTCACTACACAAAGTTGTAGGTAGGTTAGGTAAAACAGTCATGTGTCACTTATGCAAGCAGTAGCCTGGCAAGTATTTCTGGTTATGAAATGGAAAGACTTTCCTGGATGTACTGGAAATACTGGGCTGGGTTGGGGAAGGAGGATTTAGCAAGGCATCAAAACAAGCCTAAGCTAAGAGAGGCAATTACTTTTGAGAAGAGCTTTTCAATGGTTACCCTTAAAGTTACACTTTCCTTCTTAGGACTGGTTCACAAGAGAAACTACAATAATCCTATGCAATAGGAAATCAGTTCCCATTTTGTTCTTTGAATCACCCCAGTAGACTAGGGTCAAGACCACAGGTTTCAGTAGATAGATTCACAGATTCAGTACACAAATAGCAAAAAGATTCCTTGTTCTGAAGCCACATTTTATGAAGCTGAACTAACGTTTCTCGTACCTCAGACAGACAAATCTATCATACAAGCTATTGAGACACAGACGTCTGAGCTGCTGATGTCTAAACTTTAGCAACTCTGAAAGACGGCACTCTTGAAGTAAAAGAATGGGGTTGGCTTTCCCAGGAAAAACAGTAGTTTAAGACACAACTTACCGTCAGGCACCTCGTCAGGCCGCTTTCTCTTCTCGTAAACCACAATTATAACAACGAGAATAATGATCTCTGCCAGAATCCCCAGGAAGGGCCACAAAGGAGCCAAGTGGCTGCGAACGCGCAAGATTGTAATTGCTGTCGCATTGCCGACTGAGTTGGTTGCGTTGCATTCATACTGGCCCGGATCCTCATTGATTTGGAGGTTCACAATGATCAGTTCGCTATAGTTGTGTTTATTGTTGATAAAGAAACGACCAGAACTGTTATCAATCGCCTGATGAGAAGGAAGCAGAAGAGCTACAGTGAATACAAGCAAGGTTCACTCATCAACAAGTACACATTATTTTAACTGGGTTTGGTATTCTTTTATAATGTTCCAACAGTGTGGAAAGGGGAAGGGGAACCATTAAGGTAAGAATCCTGAATTCTTTGAATTGTCCCAACTACAGAAGACCCCAATGAATTGATTGCTGAACGATGAGCCAACACTTATGCACGCTATTTTCATTCAATGGATCAGACTGAGAGGACAAGTAGGGATTCAGGCTGCCATGTTAACTAACATTTCCCTACCTTTGAATGGAGAACCCTTGCCAATTTACATCTCAATTAGTCACACACGGATGGTATAGTAGTCAAGGAGATTTTACATCAGATGGAAGAAGACAGAGAAAATTGTGCTTGTGAAAAAAAAAATCACACACAGCTAAATAACAAACAATTCTCTATACACAAGAGACTTGTCTTCATCATGAACTATCACAGGTGATATGTAAATAGTCACCTATTCTATGAACAACAGGCTCATGAAAAATATATCTACTTGAGAATTTAAACTTTAGGCTTTCTCTGAGAATGAGTATAAGCTTAGTTTTTCAGCCCCTTTTTTAGGCTGAAAAAGTTCCCTTCGGCGTATACTCGAGTCAAGGTTATTTATTATTTTACTTTGTTATTAGTATCATTTTATTATATGAATTATTTTAATATATTAATTATTACATTCACATTATTTTACTCTATTATTTTATTACATTTATTATTTTACTTTATTTTTATTGTTACTGCATTTATTATTTTACCCCTGTTATTACTGTTATTACATTTCCATTATTTTACTCTATTATTATTATTATTATTATTATTATTATTATTATCCTGACACAAAACACAGTATGACACAATAAAAGAGGTATATATGCTGGATTTCATTATTATTATTATTATTATTATTAATTATTATTATTATTTTACTCTATTATTATTGGAAGGATACATAAGCACATTTACACTGAAGAAGATTAGAATAATGATTTAATCAGAGTTGGACATTCTTATCTTAAATTACAGTTTTATGTAAATATTCAAAAACAATTAACCTACTGATGCCTCAATTAATGTAATTTTATTGATATCTATTTTTATTTTGAAATTTACCAGAAGAGGCTGCATTTCCCACCCTCAGCTTATACTCGAGTCAATAAGTTTTCCCAGTTTTTTGTGGTAAAATTAGGTGCCTCGGCTTATATTCGGGTCAGTTTATACTCGAGTATATACGGTAATACTAGTAAACACTCCCACTTTCCCCAACTTCATGTATTTATTTTCCTAACAGGAAAGTCAAGCTTACCTAGTGGTGTTCCATTTTATACTCACCACAGAAACATCATTTATCTTCTTATACCACATCCATTCAGGGTGCGGGAAACCTGCAGATTTGCAATACATCAGCGCCTCTTGACCTTCGTTCTTGTTCTCACTTCGTTTGTGCCCAGTAATGTCAGGAATAGCTAACATAAAGACATGCAAAGGAAAAGAAGAGGAGGTGATGAAAAATGTACCCCCACGCCCTCTGAAAAAGTTCCAGAGATAAATAAACACATATTCAAACCCCAAGGCCCCCAGCAGATTGAATGCAAAAGGTTTTGCAATGCTAATCAAGGTGATTAGCTGCAACATTCATACTTGCCTCCAACAGACAAGAGTTCTTTCTCCCACCCTGGACATCATTCCACATGGATATAAACCCCACCTGCCTAGTTTCCAACAGAGCTCACAGCCTCTGAGGATGAAACGTCAGGAGAGAATGCTTCTGGAAAATGGCTAGACAACCCGGAAAACTCATACCAACCCGGATTTACATTTGTTACAAACATTTATTACAAACCAGCAGAAATGTCATATTAGTGACATAAAAGTTTATATATTCATCAAAAGTTAAAGCAGATTTCCATTAATTTTAAAAGCCAGGTTTTGGTGTTCAGGTGGGGAGAGTGGGAAAAATTATGCCGGCAACTGTGACAAACTGCTTCTTCCAGTCAAGAGTTGACAATATTGTATGGTTCTGGTTCACTTTGATGCTTCTTGTGTGTTTCCAAGTGTATGTTTTGCCTTAATAGAATGGCATCATTAGAGCTTTGTACAAACACAGCTCTTCTATTTTATTATTATTTTTTATTTATGACATTTATATGCTGCCCTTCTCACCCCGAAGGGGACTCAGAGTGGCTTACAAGATACATATACATACAATATATTATATCATTAGCACAGCACAATATCAATATTACATATTACTATATTGTACTACACCATTACATTGTAATATTATTAGTAATATTACATGTAATATAAATATATAATTATAATATCACATTATTAGTATATTGCATAACACTGTATTATAAATATTACATGTATATACAATATATTATATTTTAAAGCTTTGATTCCTTTGTTTTACCTCCCTTGCAATGCAATAAGAGACCTTGTTCAGAAGCTATATCTAGATGAGAATGAGGGTTCCTGTACACAAGAATTACGTTCTGTTTCTCTTGAAGATCCTATCGTGTCCAAGCCGTGCCAATGCCATTCACTTGTCCATTTGTGTGACTTCCAAGTCCTGCTGCAGTGTAATACCTTGAAAGATTACATGAGATCAATGAACTGCCTGAAATGAACCTTCTCTTAGCAGATGGCTTGGTATGCTTCAGTTACCACCTTTAAAACCCATTCGCTTTCTAGGCAGCTAATTATGTCACACGTGTCCCGCTAAGCAACTGCTGGGCCCTGAGCTGTTAATCCAGTCAAAGTCCAATCTGAGCCCTTGACAGAACACAGGCACCAGAAGTTATCCACAGGCTGGCTTGCTCACCAATAGGCACAAGGGAATATGGAATCACCACAGAAATTTACTCTGTTGGTAATGGTGGAAATCATGTTCACAAAAAAACCACATCATAATTCAGCAATGCAGGCACAGGAAAGATCTCAACTGGACATTCTACACTTGCTGCATCAAGTCATTATGGTTTGCAACCAACACTTAGAAGCCACAGATCCTCTAGGGCAGGCCTGGGGAAACTTTCTAACTTGGGGGCCACATGCCAGCCACTCCCTGAGAGGAAAACTGGCTGCCCAGTGATAGAAGAAAGGAAGGAGAAAGGGAAGAAAGAAGGAAGGAAGGATGGGCAAAAGGGGGGGAGGGAAGGATGGAAAGAAAGAGGGAGATAGGGAAGGAGGGAGGAAAGAGGGAAGGAAGGAAAGACAAAAGGGAAGGAAGGAAGGGAGGGTGGGAGGGAGGGAAGGAAGTAGGAAGGGAAGGAGAAAGGAAAAAGAGAAGGGAGGAGAAAAGGATGAAGAGAAGGATGTAAGGAAGGGAGGGAAGGATAAAGGAAAGATGGATGGAAGGAAGGAAGGAAGGAAGGAAGGAAGGAAAGAAGGAAGGAAGGAGAAAGGGAGGGAAGGATGGAAGGAGAAAGAGGGAGGGAAGGAGGAAGGAAAGAAAGACAAAAGGTTGGAAGAAGGGAAGGACGAAAGGGTGGATGAGAAGGATGGATGGATGGAAGGAGGAAGGGATGAAAGAAGGAAAGATGAAAGGCTGGAAGGGAAGGAGAAAGAGAGATGGAAGGAGGAAGGAAAGAAAGAAGGTTAGGATGGTGAGAGAAAGGAGGGCCTGAGAAAAGAGCCCAAGGGGCCGCATCCGGCCCCCAGTTCTGGGCTTACCCATATCTGCTCTAGGGTCATTTCATCTCCCTTCTTCTCTCTTTTTTTGGCTATAGTTTTCCATTTTCTTAAAACCAGCCTGGTTATAAGCACCTGAGATTTTCTGAAATTAGATCTTCACAAAATGACATAGTAGTTACTATTGGAAATGAGAATTTAAGTTAATGTTTAAAGATATCATTTGAGGGAAATATTTTTTTCTCTCCTAGATACAGATGTATATTGTATCCAGTAACATACCTATTTTACATCCTTATCTGCCACTCTTCATGTGACAGGAAATTGCTTGCCTGATCATTGCTTGACAAGTATTTTGAACTGACTCAATAACCTCTCTTTTTCATGACTGTTTTTTTTTTCTAAAGTGATTCAGAAATTAAAGACCTGCTCATGATCCTTAAGTTCAGTTCTATTTAGTTTGGCTATACTACCACTCAATTGGAAAACTAAGGAAATAAGGAGTGTGCAGACTTCCAGATATTGTGTTGATGGTCAGCTAGACTTTCTACTGCCTGTGATTTTAAAAAAGCACAGATGGTGAATTTAGCATTTACTCTACACGGCCACTTCAAGGCTGTGTCCAAATTAAGTAAGAAAATTCTGCAGTTCCCTAGAAGGAAGTGTTACTTTGGTGAATTGAGACGACTTTTGCTCACCTAACAATTTACTACCAAGACTGTATCTAAGACTAATCTATCCAATCTAAGATTCCCTCCCCCCTGGCCACACACCCCTAATACGATCTAGCTTAAGGATTTCTTACACATTTCTCCTCCAAAGCCGGAGATAAGACAAAGGTCTGATAAGCAGAGAAAGACGCAATTCCGTCTTTCCTTTAAGCTTCTGAGAAAGATGAATGAGCAAAGCCAGATGTTACACACTACAGCGTCAATGTTTTCATCCAAAACTGATACAGATACCTGGTTCAAGAAGACTTCACACAATCATCATGCTTTAGATAAGGCTAAAGATTGCTCTCATCCTGCTAAATGATTTCCAGACTAGCTTATTTCTTATACATTATGAAGAGAATAATTCGAAGATTCAAAACAGAGCGCTTTTGAAATCGGGTCATTTGTGATTACGTGTGAATTTTCCCATTTTATTTATTTATTTATTTACTATGCTTCTATACCGCCATTCTCAGCCCAAGTGCGACTCACGGCGGTTTACAAAACAGCACAATTCGATGCCCACAACAGTACAAAAATAATTTAAACATTAAAAACATTTAACACAGGTAAAAAATGAATTACAACTAACATCAGTAACACAATAAAAACCATAAGTCCTCTGCATTTCATTACCAGTCATTATCCAGTCACGTTGTCCAACCGTTCCGAGATCAGAGTTTAATAGCTACACTGCGTTTGTCAGTTTTCTAAAAAAAATAATGTCCAAGAGGTCTTGTAGATTATGTCCTACGCATTTCAATTTACAACTTTTAAAACATAGTTATACAGGGTTAGTCAAAATGAATAGGCCAATAAGAAACAAATACAAGTAAGTATTGGCCTATTCATTTTGACTAACCCTGTACATCTTACCCTTGGGAACAAGGATTGGAATAAGGACTACATTGTTCAAAATACAACATTCAGGTACGTAAAGGTAAAGGTTTTCCCCTGACAATAAGTTCAGATGTGTCCGACTCTGGGGGTTGGTGCTCATCTCCATTTCTAAGCCGAAGAGCTGGCGTTGTCCATAGACACCTCCAAAGTCATGTGGCCAGCATGACTGAATGGAGCACACCTTCCTGCCAAGGCGGTACCTATTGATCAACTCACATTTGCATGTTTCCGAATTGCTAGGTTGGCAGAAGCTGGGCCTAACAGCGGGAGCTCACCCCACTCCCCAGATTCAAACTGCCAATCTTTCAGTCAGCAAGTTCAGTAGCTCAGAGCTTTAACCCACTGCGCCACTAGCTGCTTTAGTAAGTTATAAATGTGTCTAGCTAGAAAAGCAATGGAGGTCTTAGTTTCTCCATACCATGAAACAACATAACATGCAATGAAATCAATGGTATTTATGTTAATATTTATTTTATTTATTTACTGTATTTGTATACTGCCTTTCTCAGCCCATAGGCGACTCAAGGCAGTGAACAGGGTAAAATTCAATACTTTAAAATATCATACATACAATTAAAAACATAACATATAATAAAAACTAAACATATCAATAAAATATACATTCATAGTGTCGCCTTGTTAAAAATGTTGTCCGGACTCATTGTCTAGTTGTTCCATTTTCCTATGTCAGTTACTCTGCATTTGGAAATGCTTGTTCAAAAAGCCGTGTATTGACTTTCTTCTGGAATGTTAAAAGGGAGGTGGCCAATCTAATATCTATAGGGAGGGCATTCCACAGCTGAAGGCCACCGCCGAGAAGGCTCTGTCTCTCGTCTCCACCAAACTTACTTGTGATGAAAGCGGTAACGAGAGCAGGGCCTCCCCAGATTATCTTAAGGTCCTAGATGGTTCATAATAGGGCTAAGAAACCTCATTCATTTCATCAGGCCAGCCTAAGAAGAATTATATTGTTTATCCCATTGGAAATAAAGATATTCAAAGCATTAAAAGATAGTGGCTTATGGTTGTCTTCATTCCCTTGTTACATTTTGCAATTCATGATTATCAGTAGGTCTGAAGAACATTCCTACTTCCCAATCCTTGACATCAGCTTCACTGCTGTCACTAAAATTCAGTTACAAACCACAGAAAACTGTTTTAAAATAAGTACCGGTACTTCTTGCTTCATTTAATGGAGGTATTAAAAAAGGCCTTGGTCACCCTACTGCAGTCTAGGAATTATAGGTTCTCATCCATGGTTTAGCTGGAAATGTGCCACTCAAACAACTGATATATTGCAACTCAGAGCCAGAGATTGTTGCATGTTTGTGAAACTCGGGAAGTAATATTCAAATCAGAGAGCCATGGCTTTAGCAGAGTACTCTACTCTTTTTTTCTCTTCACTGTGGAAATTAGGAAGAGCAAAGAATCACTTTGGAGCAATGCCACAACTCATGCTGTGGAGCTATAGCACTGTTGTAATTGGTGTGAGAAGATGACCACTTGTGAAGTAAGAATACTGTGATGTGCCAAAAACTCAACAAATGCGTCTCAAGGGAGTGATGTAACAAAACAATGATTGAGAACAAAGCTATTAAAGTGAGGAATAAATAAAAAATAGAGTAGTACCTTTCACTTCAATAGTGGCATTTACTGAAGGGGAGCCATCGAATACGAACACACACGAATACTCCCCGGAATCATCTATTCTGGGCTTTACAATACTGCAAAGGAAAGATCATGGATCAGAACAGCTGAAAGGATAAAGATAGGGTGGCAATCCAACCATATTTGCCAAGACAGGGAAAATTGGGTCCATCCAGTCTTCTTAAGCTTTATAGGGTTCCTTGTGTATATAAACTAGCATTGGGTCAAAGGAAGTCCACGTGTTGCATTCAGGAAGCACTGAAAGAGGCTCGGACTAGATCTAGAGATATAGTTGCCACCAGTAATGTAGAGACCCCTATGAGCAAATCATGTGCTTTCCAGAAAGTGCAACCTTGTATCTGAGATGGTCCTGCTCATGCAAAACGTAATTAACAATCCTATAATGATGGAACTCTAAGGCTTCGCCAGATTACAACTCTAAATGGAATCGGAAATAATAATAATAATAATAATAATAATAATAATAATAACAACAACTACTACTACTACTACTACTACTACTTTATTTTTATACCCCGCCAACCATCTCCCCTAGGGGACTCGGGGCGGCTTACAAGGGACAAGCCCAAAAATTTCAGTTAAAACACTACAATTAAAAACATCATATAAAAGCAATACAGCACAATTATAAACAACCTAAGAGCAATATGGCTGAGAAAAAGAACACAGCTGAAGTACATAGCTGAGGAAAGAAACATAGCTGAGGAAAGAAAAGGAGAGTACTGCTCAATGTTTCAGTTATGCCCATTTTCACAAAATTTCCATTCCTTCTGACACATTTTGACATGCCTGAAACTCAGAAAAACAAGGAATGATACATGAAAATCTTCAAGCCATCCAATCACTAAAAGGGCTTATTTATTTATTTAAGACATTTATATGCCACCCTTCTCACCCCGAAGGGGGACTCTGAGCGGCTTACAAGACATATATACATACAATATATTGTAATATTATTAGTAGTATTACATGTAATATAAAATATATAATTATAATATTGTATTATTATTATATTGTATTACATTATAATATTATAAATATTATATGTATATACAATATATAATATAATATAATATTAGTAAAGCACTTGCTAGTCAATTGCCAGCATCCTTCCATATACCTTATTGTGGCAACGTACAGCAACATATAAGCAAGCTTTCTATGATTTTGTGTCCCAGACTCCACAAAATCCATACCAATTGCAATTTGTGATTTTTTTTTTAAAAAAAAATCAGGTCTGCCTATCTATTAGACTCAATAGCCTGACTAACCATGAGGAGCCACAAAAAGTCCCAGTATTTCAGCAAGAAAAGAGTAACATCTTAACCAGGTTAAACAAAACACATTTCTTGTTATGTCAGCCAGAGTAAAGTTAACCTACAGGTATATCCATATTCTTCATGAAATAGGCAATTCATGCAGCACAATCAAATTATCCTTGAACCTTTAAGTGCATGCAGCCATATATTAGAGGTAAATAATTAACAAGTGCCATCTGGGTTATCGCAGCACTAAGGAACCTGCTGAAAGCCTTTGCTGTAGTTCCTGGATCAAATGACAGCAACAAAAAAACAGAGCCAGCATCAACTGATTATTAAGATTCAACACTGAAAAATCCCTTGTGACAAAGGTGATCTCCACAGTACCATCTACTAAAGTATATTTGTTCCCTAGGCTCTCAGGTGTGTGTGTGTATATATTATATTATATTATATTATATTATATTATATTAATATATATAAAAATCCCACACCTTATGTGACTGTTGAGCAGAACAGACAACTCCATATCTGTATGCTTGTCCACGATGTCCTGCCTCATGTACAGAGGAAGAATTGTTGGAGGCCTACAGACAATGCCATTGCTGTTGCCCGTTTTTGGTCAAAAAATATTTAGCCACCTGCGCGCCTTCTATTTTATCGGTTTTATGCCTTTGATACGAAATAAATAAACCTTCTATCCCACACAAGAACATGAAACAAAACTTGAAACACATCCAGGAATTCAGGAATCTGGACAATCATGATTTATCCCCAACCCCACATTGCCAATATTCAAGCCAATCTTCCTGCCCGTTTTGGACTATAAAAGGCAAATATATGATAGAGAACATGAAGGATGAAAAGACAGCTAGGCAAGATGAAAATATTCTAGCTTTGAAAACATCTCTACGAAGATAATTCCACTATATCGACCAGCTATGTTTCTTGTATTTCAGTTTCAGCTTCACTGGACTCTTGTGCTAGTAGCAAAACTACTCTTAAAGAATGTACCTGTATTCTGTGTTGTTTACAGGCTTCCTAGTGTATGCAATTTCTTCACCATTTTTTGCCCAGTAGCTGTAAACGTCGGAGGTAGTACTCGCAGTGAGGTTGCACTGTAGTATGATCGGTTGTGGAGGTGGAGGGGAAACTTCGGTATTAATGGTCACGTCATTACTGGCATTGATCCTGGGCTCTAGAAAAGAGGGCACATTAAAAGAAAGAGTTGTTGAGACACTACAGGCACATATGCTGTTGACACATCAAAGCTAAAGGGAAGAGGAACTGGGAAAGGAAAGAGAACTACACATGGAACACGGCTTCACTAGCTGAAGAGACATCAAATCATACAGTCAACAGCTGACCAGTAGCGAAAGGCAACAAGGACCAGTTCCCCTATGTGAAGGGAAGAAAGAGAAAGAGAAAGAAAGAGATAAAATCATAATAAAGTACGTATTTTAGGATTCTTGCTCTTTAACATGGCCACAGTCAAGATTAAAACTGACTTTTTTTTTGCATTTTATCAACGGATGAAGCACATTAAAGAAGCTATGTAAACATCATCAGCTTAAACCACCATATTAAACATTTCAAATCCTGTACCAATTTCAACCTTGTGTAAACATACAGATACACAGCCCTCCCTTCTAGATCCAGAGCCAAATAGAAATACACTGAAACATGAGCTATCTAAGTTTTAAAGGCCCCATAACATTACTTCCACAGAATGAATACTATTCTAACCGGTATTTTAAACTATGTATAGACACAGAGTTGCCCATCATAATCATAGGGCTTAAACTACAGTTTACTTTACACAATCTACCCCTGTCTAGACCTGAAGAGCTTTCTGCAAGAGAGACAAATCCGAGGAAAACAAAGTACAGTATGTTATAACACTCTGAAAATACACTGCATTTTTTCTAAAATGAATTATTAAATCCAATTTTCTAAGTAAGCAAGCAAGCAAGCAAGCAAAAACATGTCATTAAATGCTTTGATTTTTCAATGCCCTATACAAAGTAATCTAAACGAACCTATTTCAGAAGAGATATTGAAACTTTAAAAAACCCGATGAAAGTGGTATTGCAAACAGCAATAGAACTAATGTGGAAAGTGAGAATATTTGAATGTTGGGGTTTTTGGGGGGGTTTCTGGTCATGTCAGGAGTGACTTTGAGAAACTGCAAGAGGGACTTGAATGTGTGAATATTTGAATGTGAGTGCACAGTACCTAAAAATATAATTTTGGAACAAAGAGAAACCACTCCAATATCAAGAATATGTAACAGATCTATTACTCCAGCTTTCTGGGCCTAGAAACAACTGCTAGTACCAAGAAGACTAGACCCACTGAATCAAAAGGAAACTGATAAATCAATGATTATGTAAATGCTACTGATTCAATGGTCTATTCCAGTTGCCATTAATAACTGACGTTAGCTCTTTGTAGATTGATTTGATATCAGGAAGTCTAATAACCAGACACTACAATGTTTGTTTGCCTGTCCCTTATTAAGTAGCTGTAATCGGTGAAAGGTTCGGCCCATGTAGAAGAGGAGCTTAACCATCCATTTCCATTTTTCCTGTGTAAACTGTGATCTGAGAAACACAGATATAAGAGATATAGAAGAAGCAAAGAAGTTAGGATTTAACTCATAAGTTCAGCAAAGGTCTCCATTGTTGACTGAAGCTTCCATCTTGAAGCACACAAATAGCATTAATGAAGGGAAACTTTGTGAGTACATTAATGCATAATAATTATTGAAGACAGGAAACAAAAGCATTTGACTAAAAATGATACACAATAAACCAATATCTCTGTTTAGTGCCTACGTTGTGTTTCATATTTACCCAGTTTTGGAATATTCTGTACTTCCAGAGGAAAAAAGTCTATGCTGGAGGGTTTTACAATACATCCCTATTGTAAATGTGAAGTTGTATCACATTTATGCAAAACCATTCTCAGCTAGAGATATAGACTTAAGGAAAGAAAACTGTTCTGATTGTTATTTGCATTTGATCCTTGCAGTGAAATTCTACTGTTTCTTTATCTTGCGTTGATTTTCAGTAACATAATTCTTCTTTTTTGGCTACTGTTTCCTGATTTTTTCAAAAACCCGCCTTACACAGAAACCCCCTTTTTCAAGTATCAAGTATCACTGTTATTAACGTAAGACTTTTAGGAATGTTTTGCCTTTTCTACAGATTCAGTTCACACTATAATCAATTAAAATTATTTCCTGTAAAGAAATGTTCCCCTATGTTCATGAAAGGGTTATCTTTAACACACACAGCAAATAGATTTGAATCCTGTTATTTTTAAAACTCATTTCTTCACATTGAAGTGACTCATCTGATATAAAACATAAACCCATAGCATTGACAAATACTGTGAACATTAGAAGTAGCATAAAGAAATTCAAAGACAGATTATAATTTACTTCTAACCCAAAATGTTTCACTCAATATAAATGCTTTTTAAGAGAAGCACAGGAATGGTAGCACACATACTATCCTTTCTTGGGGGGAAACATCTTGTTAAGGCATTCCTGCTGGATACTGCAACAGAGAACAGAACATATGTAGACATTTATGTGTGCCTTGTTATAGCGTGTGAACTGCAAACCATAAACACGACAAAATCAATACAAAGAGTAATTACATACTCATGGTGTCCTGGAAGAAGTATACTCTGTTTTAAGGACCCTTCCACACAGTTATATAACCCAGAATATCAAGGCAGAAAACCCCACAATATCAGCTTTGAACTGGGTTATCTGAGTCCACACTGCAATATATTCCAGTTCAAAGGAGATGTGGGATTTTAATTTAGATGTGTGGAAGGGACCTAAGTTAAATTGGTTTGATCCTAGATTGAAAAAGCAGCAGTGCAAAAGACCCCAAGAATGCTCAGCTGCAGTTCTTTAAGTCTTGGAAAGGTCCTATTTAGACCTATATTCATTTCTATATTGGTTGTGAGCACCTTAAGGTTAAGGTATTTTTTTCTAATTCAGCCTGATTACTATGAAATCTCTTAATGTATGAAAGACAGGAAATACTATATTTTCCCTCTATTCTTTTTTACAGTGTCATTGCCATCAAAATGTTACAGATTCATACATTCCACTTCTTAAGACTCTTCCATATTGTACAGGTATATAAATAAAGTAAATCAGGTAAGTAACTTAGATGAAAGAGACTTGGTAACAAGCAATGGCTTAATTTGCAAAGCAATACACCATCAATAGGTTTGCCTAAAAAGGGATGATGCAAATGTAGGGATTATATTCCCAGTGTCTGTTTCCTAGACACAAGGCAGAAAGCATGCAATGAAGTGAAAGTATGCAAGACCTTGTAAGGCAGCAAATGGAAAACTAAAGGTCACATTAAACAACTCTAGGATTTCAGAGATCCATAGATTTGTCTTTGACAAGCACTGAAATGCCATGACACTGTATGCATTAAGCACATTATTTATTTATTTATTTATATTTATTTAGGACATTTATATATATACAAACAATATATTATATTATTAGCATAGTACAATATCAGTATTATATATTACTATATTGTACTATACCATTATACTGTAATATTATTAGTAATATTACATGTAATATAAAATATATAATTATAATATATTATTATTAGTACTATATTGTATTATAATAATGAACTGGTGGACTTGTCAGTAACTCAAACCACCACTTTTTATTGTGACTCAATTTCTCAAAGGGCTTTTTTTAAGACCGTAGAAACTCAGGAGGAGTGAGAAAAACAGTATGGGAAGCCAAGGGGAACAAAATCTGGACAAAAAAAAAAATAAGTATCAGACCCCATTTCAATATCACATGGATACTATAGCAATCTTTTTTCCTCTCTGACCCACTTAAGCAGTGTTCCAATGTATCACATGAGCATGTTACATTTTTCATGTTTACATTTCTTCCCCATACATAGCTGTTCAAAAGAAATAAACACACAAATTGATACTCTCTACTATATGACAAATGATACTTTCCCCCACAACAACTGCAATACTGAACAAAACTGATTGGTGTTATAATTTTAGACACCTTATTTTGTAAAACATTTCTATATTAAGACAAAAAAAACCCGAGACAATGTTTTGCTGTAACTGTAAATATGCTTTAGCCTTTTAGTAAACTTGTCATACTTTTTTGTTAACTACCGTCAAGTTGACTTTGACTTATGAAGATCTCCAAGTCACCCAGAGCTTGCTGACTGGCTTCCTTGAGTCCATCCATCTGGAATACAGTCTTCTTCTTTCCATCCTGCCTTCTATCTTTCTAAGCATCATTGCATAGTGAGTTGTGTCTTCTTATGATACAATCAAAGGACAACAGCCCAAATTTAGTAATCTTGGCTTCTAGGGAGAATTCAGTGTTGATTTTGCTCTAAAAGGCATCCATTTGTCCTCCTACCGGTTCACAATATTCAACATGCTTACAGGCAGTTCATTACAAAGCAGAAAGTGAAATGAGCAGGCGAGAGAAACCGGAATTTTAAAAAATTCCACATATGATCCTATCCTTTGCGGCCAACCGAAGAGGCTGATTTGCAGGTTGCATCTCTATGCGAGAATCATTTGACGAGAACATGAGAGGGCTTCCTTCATACTTAAATTCTGGAATGACCTTTTCTTGGGAGATTAGGTTCTCATTTGCCTTTTTACAAAACTTGTCTCCTTAAGTTTTATTTAGGTAGATGCTTAATTTGTCTATCTGATTAGTATGACTAATTGTACCTGACTCATTTGTTGGTTCTTGACCTTTGCTTGTGATCATGTGAGATGTGTATGATTAAATCTGAACAATGCACTGTCGAAGGTTTTCATGGCTGGAATCACTGGGTTGTTATAGGTTTTTTGGGCTATATGGCCATGTTCTAGAAGCATTCTTTCCTGACGTTTCACCTGCATCTGTGGCTGGAATCCTCAGAGCTCACAACCTCTCAGGATGCTTGCCATAGATGCAGGTGAAAAATCAGGAGAGAATGCTCCTAGAACATGGCCATATAGCCCACAAAACCCACAACTACCCATTAAATCTGAACAATTTATTCTGAGCTGTTTTGGGGAGCTATACCGAAGAAAGGTATAAATAAATAAAAAATGTCAGTAGATGCATGTGATTACTTTGGAATGGCAATGTGAAAAACTTCGTTACAACTCAGGGCATTCGGCGGACTAAATCTCATTCTGTTATTCGTTCAGCTCTTTAGCAGCCCTTGTAGTAAAGAGCATAGACTAATATTTGAGAAGGGCAGGAAGCTATCCATTTCCTAAGATTTGTAAGCTATAGGAATCACCTGGTCTCAAATAGCCTGAATTCTGACAATGGTTTGGCAAAAATGGCCATTCCTGATATTACACACATGAAGAACGCTCAATAGCTTCCTCTGAATCTCGACTCACCTTTGTACCTATATGCTGGCTCGGCAAATTAGTGTCTTGGCTCCAGTCCAGCATTTCTAAAATACTCATATTCAAATCAGGATTGTTCACTGAAGGGCATCGGCACAGACTGTCAATGATCATTAAAAACAAAAGGAGGCCTTCAGATCTAATTCCCAAACAGATGTGAGAGACATCTAGAGGGGCAAAAACATTGCTTAACATTGGGATTTAATGTCTTCATCTTAATGTCTTCATCTTCATATAAAAGCATAAAGTGCTTCAATTTCACATATTTGGAATTAGACCTTAAACATGTAGTCTATACAAAGAATATTTCACCCAAGTAGGATTTTTCTTGTGACAGCTACATAAGCAGCATATAAATTAATAAAATTATGGATTTGGAAAGGGCCATGCAGGAATACACAACTACAGTAATTTGAAAGATGTCCAACAAACCCTGTTAGAAGATTTCCAGAATGTCTTAAATTGTATTTAAACATTCTGATTTTAGAGTAAAGATTTAACATATGCTTATGCCAAGATATATAGTTTGTTCTCGAGGTGAACATTTAATGGGCACTGATGCTATAGTGGAATATGCTTATGTTTGAAATTGTAGAGTTACTTTCAATTGGAAAGCAGTTCAGTTCCTACTATCTGTACAATTGAGCTATTAAGAATCCATCTTTCATGTTACCTGTGAGAAATCCATATAGATTTACCTGATATACTGCTCTACTCATTAAGTGAAATAAAAATTATGAGTTTGTGTAACCTGCTAAGACCCAAGTTTCTATAAAAAGATGTTCAAACAAATGCTACATTGAATAATAAGGAGACTCCTGGCTATCCTTTCTATGTCTTCATTTTTAGAGAAAGCTAAGGTTCAACTACAATCAGATAATCCGTTCTTGAGATGGTTAAGCATATGTAGAAGCAAATGTCCTACTAAAATGGGAAAATCCAAACTTTCACATGTAACAAAACCCAAACAGAAAGGTTTTATACAGAAGTCTATGAACTCAAAACCATGTGAATAAGGAAGGCATTCCACGAGATCCCAACAAAAGAAAATAAAGAATGGTTAGAAATGGTTAGATCAGGGAATAACACAAAATTGAGAAGGCACTCATGGAGAAACCAGCATTAGGATAGCAGGAGCCTACTATAAAAAATAAAATAAAAGGGAGGGAACAAACAATCCAATACTGGGCTTGTTTTCACAGAGGAACTACAAGTCAATTCCACCGATACTCCCCAGTCCTTTGATCCTAGGAAGGAGGAGACACAGTAAGAAGGTGGCAAACACAGTCAGGCACCACAACTAGAGGAATCATCTGAGGTCCAAAACCAAAAAAAAACATGACAAAGACAATGGGTATGTGATACTAAGGGTCACAGGTGAAGGGTAAGGGTCACTCGACTCCCTCTAGGTACTACAGTACTACTACTGTAGGGTACTGAACTCACTCTGAAGGACGCTTATGGTAGCCTGGGCTCGTATCCACGTTATGGCAGGATTTTGCCTCAAGTCATTCCTTCTGGGATCGTTGCTTGCCCTGCACTCGTAAGTCCCAGAGTCTTCCAAGGTAAGGCGAGTAATTCTCAGCACGCTCACGCCATTCACCCCGTAGGCAGTGTTAATGCTGACACGGCGCTTTCGAGCACCATCCCATAGCTGTTTGAAAGATTCAGCCCGGTTGACTTCAGCATACCACCACTGGATCTCTGGAGTGGGGTTCCCAACCACGTCACAGTACAGCTCAAAGGCGTCCCCCGTGAGTTTAGTTTCTGACATGGGCGACTTGACAAACCCAGCTAGAGGGAGGGGCAGCAGAAATGCAGTGACAGACCAGCAGAAAAGAACAGATCTTATAAAGAAAGCAAATGAATTACAGGAAAGAACAAAACTCAAAAAGAGACATGCCCATCTAAGACAGCAGCTATTGCATGAGTTAAGAGAGAAAATACAAGTGTTTATAGCTTGCAAAGAGCTTCAGTTTAGATAGCAGCCTTGCAAAAAGCTGAAGTTGTGGGATACAGGCTGTTAGATTTAACAGTTTTACAGAGTCTGCCATAGGAAGCTGGTTTGAAGAGACTGTAACTGGAAAATGCACATGAACATTTTGTTTGCCTCTTAAAACACCTGAGGGGAGGCATGGACAAAAGAGATGGGTGCAAATTATATTTCAACCAGAATGCTTGTGTTAAACACAAGTACATTTTTCCTTCATTACAACTTTTAGATGCAAATTAGAAAGAACCATGCTCAGCTACGTATAACTCCACTTTGACCAATAATTTATTCTTTGTTTGTGGTGTACAGCATCCAGAGATATACTGTGATCCAAATTTCCTGCGGCAACCAACTGCAAGAATTTCAAAGGTGCAGTATTCCCAGTACATATATTAAACAGTCATTGTTCCACAGAGACTGTTTAAACATTAAAGTCCTCGTGTTGCAAAGTTTTCCACGCACATTCACACACTAGTAATTTTGGGCTCTCTGTCTGGGCTTGCATTTTATAATCTATTCATAATTGGTTAATACACAGTATAGCCTTATCCGCGAGGAGGTAAACATAAAACCAACCTAAAACTATCTTTCATGCTCTGCTTCATTTAGACAGCTGGCAATATAAACTAAGATTTGTCAGAACCCCATATCTGTCATCCTCCCACGCTGAAACAAGAAACCAGTTAATAACTGTTTCAACCATTATTACCTATTCTTGATTCTTTCTATTCATATGTGGGAAAAGCCCTTCACTATTTTTCTTCTACATGCATTACAGAGCAGTTTTTAATGGCAACACATCATAAATCAATAAAGTGAAATCTAGTCTATTATATCAAATTACCTCAAGTAACAAGACTGATACTATTTTTTATTGAAGTACTGACCCACATAAGGGACTGCCAATGGATTCATGAGGATAGAGAGACTGAAGGAATAGTTCCTTCAGGAAGCTATTACCATAAGGGCAGATCTGCCCTCATCCCTGGTTACAAAGACCCTCCACCTGACTAACAGGAACAGTGCCTGCTCCTTCCTAGCTCCAAGGTCTGGAGTAAAAAAAAACCCAAAAAACTTCACTGATGCAGAATTGTTAGAACTAACCAAAAATTGCTCAGACATCCCAAGTACATCGGCACTGTGGAAATCCTTGTATGCAATAAATTTAGGAGACACAGGAGGAAGTACAAGTAGATACTTCCCTTAATATCACAATTATTTGATTCAAATCACATCAAAATGTATTGCTCCAAGTTTCTTGTAACATACGGTAGTTTACTTACTGGTCAAGCATGATTATGATTTAGACATTCTAGAATTCCAAGGAAGAATGGTATACAAATCCAGTAAATAATAATAGTAATAGTAATAGTAATAATAATAATAATGGTGTTTCTGTTTCTGGCTGCTTTATCTATCACATGCTGTTCTTGGCAAGATCTATTCAGAGTGAGCTTATTTTTGCTTTTCCTTTGAGGCTGAGAGAGTGCGAGTCACCCAAAATAATCAACTTGGGTTTCCATGGCACAGTGGGGATATGAACCATGGTCTCTAGAGTCATAGTCTAGCACTCAAACCACTACACCACCCTTTAAAAATTTCAGCACTTACACAAGGTGTTGCCAAATACAGCAGAACAGAGAACCATTTATTTAGGGATCTAATTAAAGTTTTACATAAAGGCATAAAAGCATTCCCAAAGAGATTCCAAAAACATATAAAGCTCTATATTCAAATCATCATTTAACTTCACAAATTCTATCCAGCAAATTTCATACTAAATTAATAATGTGACCTAAAAGTATCACCTTACTGAGAGTTTTTCTAGATAACTTTTAATGCTGGGGAAACATAATACTATATGGCTATATTATCATGCTGAGCCATTCTTAGTCGGTCAGAGGAAGCTGCTAAAATATGCATAACCTTAATATAAAAGCTATTGGACTCCTCATGCTTTATGCACTCCTCATTAGCTAGCAAGGACCTGAAACATTTTAAATGGCTTCTGCTCAAGTCATATCTTATCACTATTCGACCACTGCAGAAAGACAGGCTTGTGTACCTTACGAGATGAATAGCTAAGTTGGTTAGGGTTTGTTTTTTGTCTAATCACAACAGACCAGAAAACAGATCTTTGGAAAATGCAGTTCTTGGAAACCTTATTTTTAGGAAGGAGGCTTAATTGTATGTCTACACAAAAAGAAAGGCCACACTTTTCTGACTAACGCTGTCTAAAGCAGAGTTTTAATGCTAATGAAGACTAACCCACCAATGGTTTAACTTGCCCATTTGGATCTATAATTAACATTCCATCTAACTGCTCTGGTCTATCTGAACCAGAACCTGTTTCCACTTGACTGCTGTTTGCCATCAAGACCGCTGGAAATTTGACATGTAAAAGGTTCAAGTAATTCTCAACTGAGTCTTGATCCTTTACACTCTTGTTTGGGGATGACAATCCCTTTGGTTATCCTAGTAAAAGAGCATAGCCCATAAGCCACCTGCAGCTCCAGGTTGTCTTTGAGCCTTTCCTCGACACAGTACCTTTGGGGGGAAACTTCTAAACATTTCCCAATTCCATGTCAGGAGCAAGAGGAGACACAAGTCTGCTATTTTCCCCCACCCCCCAACAGTTTTAAGTCCAAAGGAGGCCTTTTTCAGTGATTCATGAAACCAGAAACTGGTATGTTCTCTTATTATGTAAACGTAGATTGAAAATTCTAAAGTCTGTCTCATGACAGCAATGTAGCATGAGATGAGTACAAAAGCCTAAGGCTCTTGTTGGCAACAGCACAATACACCCAAATAATGGATAAAACCAGCACTGACCAGAAACAAAAAAACTGAGGTTGCATGAGAAGTAGAATACAAAGATGGCTTGCTTCCCACATATAAGAGAACATTAGAATAATGGAATAAAAATTCTTCATTTTTCAGACGATGCAGGAAACAATATATTTGCCACCCAGGTTAAACTCCAATGAAAGAAAACTGCCAACTCATTTTAAGTATTCACTGAGGTCAAAAAGAAAGCTGCACTAACCTTTTCTCCTTGATTTTTAAAAAGGTAAGAAAGTCTAATCTGTTTCATCATGCATTTATCAGTCTGTAAGATTCTGGTTAGACCTGATCTTTTCCCCCCAAACTCTTGTTGCTATTCAACAACAGGATCCTGGAATCTTCAATTTTATCTCCTTTTTATCTTCTTACATGTTCATCTTAAAGTCGTCTTTCCTTGTCTTGCAATGCCTGCTCTTTCCTACTCTTATCAACTTCTGAGACCAAGCAATTCCCTTTCTTAATTTGTGCTGTTAACCTAAAATGTATTTATAAACCAGTTATAGTCCACTGAGCCTTCTCTTTTTACAAATATAGCTCTTACTCATCATCATATTTGTCATACTCACTTTTTGTACATATGTTATCTTTCTTGAAATTTTGCCTGGATTTCTATGTACTTCACAGAGAGAGCCCATTATAATGGCTCATTGCAGTTACCACATTAAGCTATGGCTTGCACTAACCAGAGAGCAAAGCATGATTTCCTTGTTATTGAGTTGGAATATTTAATCCACATTTCATATAACTGCTTAAATGGTAGTGCAAGTTACATTTGAGCTTCCATGTATGCAATAAATTTAGAAATTCAAGTATCACATCAAAAAACAGAATTAAAAAATAATGATAGTTACTTCTGGTTTGTTACCCAACAGTAAACTACAGCTTATTTGTTTTCATATTTATACCAAACCATAGTATGACAACATGCCAAACCATCATGGCTTTTTGACATGATATTTCAACTGAGTTACCTGGTTTAGAAACCATAACACTAGCACCAGTGAGCAGGATTATCATTTATGACTTTGTACAGACCATGTGCACTATCTTACTGAATTTCCCGTAATGTGAAACTTTTTGAAAGATATTTGAAGACCCTGAAAAGGTTCCTAGAAGAGACCGTTGTCTAAACAAACAGTAAAGGGTCAATATTCAACTCAATGTGGAATGACAGGAGGTAATTTATTTTGAATTAAAATCACTACCATCATATAACAAACAGATCTAAAATACCTTGTCAAAAATCAAGACAATAAATTGTTATTTCTACCTTTTTGTTTCTTGCATTTCTTTATTAAGGTCTATAAAAATAACAAAATCCTGATGGATCTTAACTTAAGGATAGAATAGTTAGTTGTCTTACCAAGATGCCAAATATGTTCTAAATTGTTTAGTAGTAATATTTTTACTCTCCAGATAGTTTCAATATAGTTTGATCCAAATGTGACACAATTTCATATATCCGGATCAGTAAAATCTAATGGAATTGACTTATATACAGGATTGATAAAATAAATGATGGGCTATTTTCCAACTAGAATCATAAAACTACAAATAAGGCCATTTGATTATGACTGCAAAGGCAAAAATGTAAACACTAATCTTCCATCATGGGCAAAAGAAAAACAGACTTCAGCTTCTGACACTGACCCTTCTGCAATATAGTTATGCAATTTTATACAGACATAGAGTTATCGGAGTTACGAGAGGGTCCAATAATCCCTTTCAATTCACTGAGATTATGAGAGCAAAAGAAGGTATGCAACTGCTGCCAAAGAATATGGGAAAGCTCAATCTATCTAGGGTAAAGGTATTTTGGGATCCCACCCATGTGGTGATCAGATTAGGAATGACGAATTCTCTTCTCCCTTCATTCACTCTACAACTCCTACCATACTTTATTACTATTTTGTTTGAAGCTTCTAGGAATTGACACTAAATTAATCCCCGTTTGACCATTAGAGTGACAGAATGAAGGCAAACCAAGAACTGGGCTAGCAAGTGAATATAGGCAGCCAGAAGAGTTTAGATTCTCCGAAAAGGCAGTAAGGCCAAGAGGACAGGCTAATGTAGGTTTTATAGGATCAGATGGAAACCTAACAGCATGTTATGTTGCCTAACAAGTGCTGGACTGGAGTACTGCACTCTACCCAAGTGGCATTGATGACACCTAACCCAAGTGGCATCGATGACACCTATTCTATTGGCAGCTTTCATACGTTTACTTTTTTGCCATGTTACAATCTTATTAGCTATGCACTAGGTTAAGAGGGAAAACCCATATCTTCAAGTCTGACCTCTCACCACCTTTCTGCATCCTTTGAAATTATCAACTCCTGCCTAGTCATTCTCCAGATTTCCTAAAAAATTCCAAGGTGGATAATACTATAAAAATAAAAGATTGCAAACTATTATGAAAAAAGACGTCTAATAAAGCAATAAACATTTCAGAAGAGAGAAACAAAATTTATTGACCACTCCTAAGTGTCATGCATAACCAGACATGTTAGGCATATGTCTTGATTTGGGCATTCCGTAATAGGATTCCATCATAGCAAAAGCCCTAACTTATATCATCGCCCACTATGTGTCCCATAATAGTAGGGATACATGGAAATGAATTTTGGGCATGTGGGTCCAACATGATTTAGGCACCAGGTCCTGTCTGATTTTGGAAGAATTGCAGGGTCAGCCTCTAATTAGTACTTGGGTGAGAGATCACCAACAAATACCAGGTTGTAAGTTATGTTTCAGAGGAAGGAACTGAGTATTCCTTCCCTAAGAAAATGCTATGGAATTAATGGGGTTACCAGGTAATGTGAAGGTATCGCTCCCAACACAGACTCAAGGTCTGTATCTTGAACTCAGCCCAGAAACCACAGGCAAACAATGCACTTGTGTTAGACAACCCCTGACACTCATTGATATCTTAGCAGCATTTTTGCCAGTTGTATTCTAGGTTGTCTTCAAACACAGTGTTGTGTAGAGTATTTTAAAGTAAACCAAATGAGATTTTTTTCAAGCATTAGTCATGATGACTAACCTATCTTTTGATTGGCACCATCATATGTGATATCAAGAATCCTTTGTGAATAGACCCATGACAGGTCGCTTTGTATTCAGGCAAAAATCTCAGCATAATTTCAGTTGTGGATGGGAAGAGATGAACAAGTCGAAATTCAACTTCTGTTATTGCTGTTGTGTGTCAGCATACAATTTTATTCTAATAACCATTAAAATGGCAAAAATGTGAACAGTTCATGCCCTTCCAACACCAACAGAGCAAGAGCTGTGCAGTACAACTTGTGAATGTTTCTAATGGTGTTATGATGACAGTTAATCAAAGGATAAAGTTTCTTCAACGCCCTGACCTTCACAATATTGTATTTATTCTCCTCTCTGCACTAAAACAGAAATAATGTTTGCAGAAGTTCAGCTTAGCATTTTGCAAGTCAAGTGCTTTTTTTACTATATATGTTTCACTTTGGCAGGAACCTTGAGTTCAAATATTGTGGAAAGAAGCAATACAAATGCATCAAGTAACAATAAAATACTTGATTTCATCTCAACAGATTCAATGCCATCACTGTGCAATACAATGGGTTAAACCCTTGTGCCAGCAGGACTGCTGACCAACAAGTTGGCAGTTCAAATCCGGGGAGTGTGGTGAGCTCCCGTCTCAGCTCTAGCTTTCCATGTGGGGACATGAGAGAAGCCTCCCACAGGATGGTAAAACATCAAACATTTGGGTGTCCCCTGGGCAATGTCCTTGCAGACGGCCAATTCTCTAACACCAGAAGCGACTTGTAGTTTATCAAGTCGCACCTGACACGGGGGAAAAAACACTGTGCAACAAAGCCTAGAGGCATATGAATTATTTAAACCAAACAGAAGACTGCCCATCTCATTTCACATAAACAAAAGAGACAGTAGTAAACAATGAACACTTCAAAATAATAAGTAACTATAAAACATGTCCAGATCAAACATGTCAGGTAGCATGTCTGACAGAAGCAGAAAACAACCCAGTTGCACAACTAATGTGTTATATAAAAGGGAGGGAATCTCATGGTCATTTCTATACCCATTTCCAAAACTGAGCCTCCATCCTTAAAACCCTCTTTAACCCAAAGTTGTCATAGAGTGTTACTTTAGTCTAATTCAGATATGGCATGACATGCTCAATTTCCCAGTTTCATTATATATCTTCTAGCATTGCAGATAATCTCCATCTGTACTTAACATTTTTCTAGCTGTGGTGGTTTAACAACAACAATAAAAAAACATTTGTATTCTGCCCTATCTCTCCAAGGGGACTTTAAAGAAAGCTTTTACTGCTAAGAAAAGGTGCAAAACTCCCAAAACAAACTAATCTACATAGCATTTATAACTAGCTGTTCCCTGCCACGCATTGCTGTGGCCCAGTCTGTGTATATGTGTTTTGTGTGTATGTATGCATATATGCGTGTGTATATATTTGTGTATATGTGTATATATGTGGTTTTGTGCAAGTGCTGTAATGTATTTTTTTTCTTTTTTGGTTTTTTAAGTCTCGTCTGCTGTGTTTTCCAGTGTTTTTATAAGTGATGGTCACTTGTTGGCCTGATCGGTGTTGTGTCCAAATTTGGTGTCAATTCATCCAGTGGTTTTTGAGTTATGTTAATCCCACAAACGAACATTACATTTTTATTTATATAGATATGACTTGACTTTAGGAACCAGTAATACCTCAAAATGTATTCCATAAGAGAAGGAACTAGAGGCCTTTGAAATATATTTTCCAGATTGGCGAGGAAGACTGCTGAAGTTCTCTACCAATATAATACATATCTGGTTATAACAAGATGTTCCAATGTGATAGTGCCTCTAAGTATATTTTTCTTATAGCAAAGCACTTCAATCTCACAGTTAAAGAAACTGTTGAATATTTGGACCTTCTACTACAGACATGTTGACCTTTCATCTACTGACCCTGCTGATTGGATACAAACCCAATCTCTATTTCTGGCATCATTTGGAGGAAAAAATGACTGGTTTCCATTCACACTCCTATCAGAATTCATTTTAGCTACTAAAGATAGATAATACCCCATCGCTTTATAAATCATTTAAAGATGCTGTGGGCAGAAAGATGTTATCTGTTACCCAAGGAACCTCGCACACTGTTCAGAGTAGCATGCCCACAAAGGCTTCTTGCAGAAGGAGAAACTCACAGCTGTAGATAAAGCTTGCAGTTGTGGGTGCTGAAGACTGCCAATGCCATGCTTTCCTAATGTTCCATTTAAATGACTCTGATGCATTATGGCAGCAATAAAAGCTCAGGAAGAGGGAAAGCAAAACACTGCAGAAGAGCTATCAGGTGCTCATTAACACAGGATGGCAGATACAAGCATGGTTTCAGAACAGAAAGAGACCTGCCCCCTCTCTCTTCAATCTTACCCAATAGTAATCTATGGTAACCACATTAGAAAGTAGCAACTTCTTTACAGCTGAAGCAATCTTAAATAAATAAAAATGTAATGTTAGTTTTTGGGATTAACACAACTCAAAAACCACTGGATAAATTGACACCAAATTTTGACACTACACCCTTAACAGACCAACGAGTGACCATCACTCCTAACCCCCCCCCCCCAAAGGAGCAGAAAGGACTTAAAAACTCAAAAAAGCTAAATGACAATACAGATGCAGATGTCTGGCTTACTAACCATGGAGCCCTTGCTCTGCAGAGAGCAGGGACGCGCCTCTCTCAAGCACTGCTTTTGAGCCCAACTCTTTTCCGGCCTAGGTCTAGAGGGAAGGAATGAAGGAGGGAAAGGGGAAAGGAAAGAAGCAGGGAAGGGAAAAGAGAATGAAGGAAAAAAGCAGAGAAAGAAGGAAGGAAAGAGAGAATGAGGGAGGGAAAGAAAAAGGAGGGTATGCAGGAAAGAGGTAGAAAAAGAAGGGAGAGAAGGAAAAAAGAGAAAGAAGGAAGGAAGGAAGGAAGGAAGGAAGGAAGGAAGGAAGGAAGGAAGGAAAGAGAGAGGGAGGGAGGGAAGGAAGGAAGGAAGGAAGGAAGGAAGGAAGGAAGGAAGGAAGGAGAGAAGAAAGGAAGGAGAGAAGAAAGAGGAAGGGAAAGAAAAAGGGGGGAAGGAAGGAAAGAGGGAGAGAAGGAAGGAGAGAAAGAAAAAAGGAGAGAAAGAGGGAGTGAAGGTTGACCACAGCAATGCGTGGCAGGTACAGCTAGTAGGACTATATAATGCTTTATTTTTCTTGAATCTATGGCAATTCAGTTTCCCCCTCCTCCTGACTAATACTTTCATCCCTATATCACTGTTAAATTTTGACCTAACACATTCATATTCACTTCCCTTTGCTCTTAAAAACTCTGGGTAGTTCATATCAACCTCCATTGCCATATTCACAGCAATACTGCAAAGTATCATCCAGACATACAGAGATGCAAGAACCTAACTAGCTCAAGGTCAACTAGCGAGCTTTGTGGAAAAACAGAGATTTTAACCTAGGTTGGCAGAGCCAAAGCCCAATTTTTGTGGTTTGCAGCACACTGTCACGAAACTACAGATACAATCTCTCCCTCAAAATGATCAGTATTATTTTAATACATTTTCTTTATAAAGGCTAGCATATGAGAGTCTTATCCAAGGACATTTTATAGAGCAATGTTAGTGATGTGATTAATAATATTTATGGCAGTGATGATGGACAGTGACTGGCCCAAGGTAACCCAGTAAGCCAGATTCTGAACTCAACTCCCTCAGACCTATGGTTTTAGACACTGCGGCATCCCGCTCATTTCCATGCCTCTCCTATTAACTATGAACACCCCCCCCCCATCAAATATTCAGCAAAGCCTATCAATGATTCAGTAACGCAAAAGCAACAAGAGCTACGCTACTGTAGGGAAAGAAGGAAGGAAAGCACCATTGTGGTAACATGTGGCCCAAGATAACTCACAAGAGTTGTCCAGCTGGCCAGAATTTGAACACCGCACCTCCTGGTTGGTGCTTGATCAAATGTGGGGATTCTGCATCCCTGGCTTGAAAATGTATTTTCTTTTTATTCCAAAATGTCTTGATTTTGCTATTTCATATAAGATACAGCATTTTATTACACCATTGTATATTGCGGAATTTGAACATGCACAGATTTTGTATTCATGGAGGTCCTGGAATCAAACCCTAATAGAGGGCCCAATGTACATATAAATAATAATAGATATTACATTCACACACACACACACAAAATATCCAGGGATTCTGCATTGAAAATATTTTTTTGCTCGAAAATATGAAATAAATCGCTTGAAAATAAATCGCTTGAAAATACTTTTTTTAAATCCCCAAAGACCGTAATTTTGCTACGTTGTACAAGGGACACCTTTTTCCTAATCCTAATAATAGGACTTGAGCATTTATGAATCTGGGTATCCACTGAGGTTCTGGAACCAAACCCCAGTGGATACTGAGGGCCCACTGGATATATCTAATAATAATTAGTAATAATAATACATAATAACATACTACATATCTGTTTACACACACCACACATTTAAAATATTATGTATTTATTTTAATATAATACATAAAAACAATAATAAAACACTACAGTGTCAACATCACTGAATGCAACTTAAACAGGGAGGCAATCCCCCAAGTATGACATATGCGCCTAAATCATGATTTTACGAATCAGCGAACACTGTGGGTCCACTGCATATATCTAATAATAAGTAATAACACGTTACATCTCTATATATTAGTGTGTGTACATATACATATTAATACATATACACACATTCATAGTATAACAATATTGTACACACACACTATACACAGACAAACATAAAATTATAAAACAATACAAAAAAACCTACACAACAAAATCCTTAAATACAACTGAAACAAATGTGCCTGAACTACAATTTTATGACTCATGGATACTGTATCTATATATATGAAATAAATAATAATAAACATAATAACACATTATATATCTATCTTCCATATGTAAATATATCATTATTATTTAAATCCCTTTCTATATATATATGCACACAAATTTATGCTTCGGTGGATGCTGAGGGCCCACTGCATATATTAAATAATATAACACATTACATATCTACCGTATATAAATATATCATTTATTTCTATCTATATATTTATATATACACACATGCACACACCACACATACATATTTTATGTATTATTATATGATATAAAATACAACACATTACCATATATATGTATAAAACACATAAAATAACATATTAACTACCTATCTGCTATGTGTATCATAAAATAGCACATTACTACCTATCTTATATAAAATATAATACATATAAAACAACGTATTAGCTATCTATCTGCTATATATAAAATAATATGATACATAAAACACATTAGCTGTCTGCTAAATATATAATACATAAAAATAACACATTATGTTATATGTTATATATAACATATATTAAAAACACCCTGAGCTCCATAGGGTGATAAAGGTAAAGATTTCCCCTTGACATTAACTCTAGTTGTGTTTGACTCTGGGCATTAGTGCTCATCTCAATTTCTAAGCCGAAGAGCTGGCATTGTCCGTAGACACCTCCAAGGTCATGTGGCTGGCATGACTGCATGGAGTGCTGTTTACCTTCCCACCGGAATGGTACCTATTGAACTACTCATATTTGCATGTTTTTGAACTCCTAGGTTGGCAGAAACAGGGTCTAACAGCAGGAGCTCACCTCATCCCGAGGATTCAAACCACCCACGTTTCAGTCAGCAAGTTCAGCATCTCAGCGGTTTAACTCGATAGGGCAGGTTATAAATAAAGTACTATTGTTTTTATTATTATATTTTTATATTCTCTATCTATCATATATATACACACACACACATATACACACACACAAAATAACACATCTCCCTATCTGTAGTCATATGTTTTTCTATATTATACACACATAATATTATACATACATAATACTGTGTTGTCGAAGGCTTCCATGGCCTAAATCACTGGTTTGCTGTGAGTTTTCCAGGCTGTATGGCTATGTTCCAGAAGCATTCTCACCTGACTTTTGCACACATCTATGACAGGCATCCTCAGAGGTTGTGAGGTCTGTTGGAAACTAAGCAAGTGGGGTTTATATATCTGTCCAGGGTGGGAGGAAGAACTCTCACACTGCTTTCTGCCTGTGGGAATCCTTTTGTTGGGAGGTGTTAGCTGGCCCTGATTGTTTCCTGTCTGGAATCCCCCCCTTTTTAGTGTTGTTCTTTATTTACTGTCCTGATTGTAGAGGATTTTTTTTTAAAAAAAAATGGTAGGCAGATTTTGTTCATGTTCATGGTTTCCTCCATAAATTCCAGACAGGAAACAATCAAGGGTCTGGAGAACAAGCCCTATGAGGAGCAGCTTAATGAGCTGGGCATGTTTAGCCTGAAGAAGAGAAGGCTGAGAGGATACATGATAGCCATGCAAAAGTATGTGAGAGGAAGTCATAGGGAAGAGGGAGCAAACTTCTTTTCTGCTGCCCTGGAGACTAGGACGCAACTCCTGAACATGAGGAAGAACTTCCAGACTATGAATGCCATTCAGCAGCAGAACTCTCTGCCCAAGTGTAGTGGAGGTTCCTTTGGAGGCTTTGAAGCAGAAGCTGGATGTTCACGTGTTGGGGATGCTTTGAATGCAATTTTCCTGCTTCATTGCAAGTGGTTGGACAGGATGGCCCATAAGAATAATACAATATTATAACCATATATTTTATATTACATGTAATATTACTAATAATATTACAATATAACGGTATAGTATAACATAGTAAATATAATACTGATATTGTACTATCAGTACTATATTATTATGCTAATAATATAATATATTACATATGTGTGTGTGTATCTATCTATCTATCTATCTATCTATCTTGTAGGCTGCTCTGAGTCCCCTTCGGGGTGAGGAGGGCGGCATATAAATGCAGTAAATAAATAATTAAATAAATTAGGTATCTCCCAACTCTATGATTCTATAATCAGGGCCAGCTAGCACTTCCCAACAAAAGATTCCCCCAGGTACAAAGCAGCCAGGCTTTAAAGCTGCTAGAGCATTTAATGCTAATCAATTAAAAATGTAGAAAGAAGGCTTTCATAGCAGGAAGAAACAATCAGCGCCAGCTAACACCTCCCGACAAAGGATTCCCCCAGGCAGGAAGCAGCCAGGCTTTGAAGCTGCAAGACCATTCAATGTCAATTAAGCTGACCAGTTTCATCATCCACACCTGCCTTCAGCAGAACAACCTATGAAGAGGCCTGCCATAGATGTAGGCAAAACGTCAGGAGAGAATGCTTCTGGAAATATGGCCAGACAGCCTGGAAAACACACAACAACCCAGTGATTCCAGCCGTGAAAGCCTTCAACAACCCTGAGATCATGTTTATTTTGTCGAAGGCTTTCATGGCTGGAATCACTGGGTTGGTGTAGGTTTTTCAGGCTATATGGCCATGTTCTAGAACTCACAACCTCTGAGGATGCTTGCTGTAGATGCAGGCGAAACATCAGGAGAGAATGCTTCTAGAATATGGCCATATAGCCCGAAAAACATACAACAACCCTTGTTTATTTTATTTATTTTCATGGTTTCCTTTATGAATTCCAGACAGGAAATTCAAACAGGCAGGAAGCAGCCAGGCTTTAAAGCTGCTAGAGTCTCAATGGTTCTTAACTATAAGTTCCCAGGTGTTTTGGCCTTCAACTCCCAGAAATCCTAACAGCTGGTAAACTGGCTGGGATTTCTGGGAGTTGTAGGCCAAAACTCCTGGGGAGGGGCCCACAGGTTGAGATCCACTGTAGCTAGACCAGGGGTCCTCAAACTAAGGCCCAGGGGCCGGATGCGGCCCTCCAAGGTCATTTACCTGGCCCTCGCTCAGGGTCAACCTAAGTCTGAAATGTCTTGAAAGCACCCAACAACAATCCTATCTCATCAGCCAAAAGCAGGCCTATACATCCCATTGAAATACTAATAAGTTTATATTAGTTAAAATTATTCTTCATTTTAATTATTGTATTGTTTTAAAGTGTTTTTTGCACTACAGATAAGATATCTGCACTGCGCATAGGAATTCATTCATTTTTTTCCTAATTATAATCCTGCCCACCAACAGTTTGAGGGATTGTGACCTGGCTCTCTGTTTAAAAAGTTTGAGGACCCCTGAGCTAGACAATTTAATGCTAATCAATTAAAAAATTAAATTAAATTAAAAAATTGATTGATTAGCCCAGCCACATGCACCATGGAGGACCTTCTTGCAGCAACACCAGAAGCACTCCAAGTGGCCAGAGACTGGTCAAAGGACATTTAATCAACTACCAAACTCACACATTTTGTATCTTCTCTGTTTGTTTGCTTTGTTCTGTTAGAAATGTAATACTGGCTGCCCTGAGACGAGAAATAAATAAATAAATAAAAAATTTAGAACTAAGGCTTTTGTGGCAGGAAGAAACAATCAGGGCCAGCTAACACCTCCCGACAAAAAGGATTCCCCCAGGCAGGAAGCAGCCAGGCTTTGAACCTGCAAGGCCATTCAATGCCATTCAATGCCAATCAATTCACACTTGCCTCCAGCAGAACAGAACAACCTCTGAGGGGGATGCCTGCCATAAATGTGGGCGAAACGTCAGGAGAGAATGCTTCTAGAATATGGCGATATAGCCCGAAAAACATGCCTGGGCAGGAAGAAACAATCAGGGCCAGCTAAAACCTCCTGACAAAAAGGATTCCCCCAGGCAGGAAGGAGCCAGGCTTTGAACCTGCAAGGCCATTCAATGCCAATCAAGATGACCAACATTCACCCTTGCCTCTAACATTACAACCTCTGAGGGGGATGCCTGCCATAGATGTGGGCGAAACGTCAGGAGAGAATGCTTCTGGAAATATATATATATAAATATATATGAGAAGACCGGTATACAACACTGCCAAATTAATAATAAATAAATAAATTGGGGGGGGGGGGGTTTGAAGACCCTCAAGCCCCCCCCCCTTCCCGTCTACATGCCTGGGCAGGAAGAAACAATCAGGGCCAGCTAACACCTTGCGACAAAAAGGATTCCCCCAGGCAGGAAGCAGCCAGGCTTTGAACCTGCAAGGCCATTCAATGCCAATCAATTCACACTTGGCTCCAGCAGAACAGAACAACCTCTGGGGGGGGGGGGGTGCCTGCCATAAATGTGGGCGAAACGTCAGGAGAGAATGCTTCTGGAAATATGGCTATAGCCTGAAAAACATGCCTGGGCAGGAAGAAACAATGAGGGCCAGCTAACACCTCCTGACAAAAAGGATTCCCCCAGGCAGGAAGCAGCCAGGCTTTGAACCTGCAAGGCCATTCAATGCCAATCAAGCTGACCAATTCCAACATTCACACTTGCCTCCTGGCTGCTTCCTGCCTGGGGGAATCCTTTTTGTCGGAAGGTGTTAGCTGGCCCTCATTGTTTCTTCCTGCCCAGGCATGTTTTTCGGGCTATATGGCCATATTCTAGAACTCACAGCCTCTGAGAATGCTTGCTGTAGATGCAGGTGAAACATCAGGAGAGAATGCTTCTAGAATATGGCCATATAGTCCGAAAAACATGCCTGGGCAGGAAGAAACAATGAGGGCCAGCTAACACCTCCTGACAAAAAGGATTCCCCCAGGCAGGAAGCAGCCAGGCTTTGAACCTGCAAGGCCATTCAGAAACAATCAGGGCCGGCTAACACCTTGCGACAAAAAGGATTCCCCCAGGCAGGAAGGAGCCAGGTTTTGAACCTGCAAGGACATTCAGAAACAATCAGGGCCAGCTAACACTTTGCGACAAAAAGAATTCACTCAGGCAGGAAGCAGCCAGGCTTTGAACCTGCAAGGCCATTCAGAAACAATCAGGGCTGGCTAACACCTTGCGACAAAAAGGATTCCCCCAGGCAGGAAGCAGCCAGGCTTTGAACCTGCAAGGCCATTCAGAAACAATCAGGGCCAGCTAACATCTTGTGACAAAAAGGATTCCCCCAGGCAGGAAGCAGCCAGGCTTTGAACCTGCAAGGACATTCAGAAACAATCAGGGCCAGCTAACACTTTGCGACAAAAAGGATTCCCTCAGGCAGGAAGCAGCCAGGCTTTGAACCTGCAAGGCCATTCAGAAACAATCAGGGCTGGCTAACACCTTGCGACAAAAAGGATTCCCCCAGGCAGGAAGCAGCCAGGCTTTGAACCTGCAAGGCCATTCAGAAACAATCAGGGCCAGCTAACACCTCCTGGCAAAAAGGATTCCCCCAGGCAGGAAGGAGCCAGGCTTTGAACCTGCAAGGCCATTCAATGCCAATCAAGCTGACCAACATTCACACTTGCCTCCAGCAGAACAACCTCTGAGGATGCTTGCTGTAGATGCAGACGAAACATCAGGAGAGAATGCTTCTGGAAATATGGCCATATAGCCCGAAAAACATGCCTGGGCAGGAAGAAACAATCAGGGCCAGCTAACACCTCCTGACACAAAGGATTCCCCCAGGCAGGGAGCAGCCAGGCTTTGAACCTGCAAGGCCATTCAATGCCAATGAATTCACACTTGCCTCCAGCGGAACAGAACAACCTCTGGGGGGGGGGGGGATGCCTGCCATAAATGTGGGCGAAATGTCAGGAGAGAATGCTTCTGGAAATATAGCCAGGCAGCTGGGAACACTCAGAGCGACCCATACATAGCATTATATAATATGAATCATGCCAGTCTCCTTGGGGGCAAAGTCACAATGTGGAGGGCTTCCCCAGACTCCCCTTGGTGGGGTCCCCAAAGGGGCGCCCTGACCTCCCCTCAAGGCCCGCCTCCTCCCCCGCCAGCGCCTGTCAATCACCCCCTCAGAGAGGCCCTCCCCGCCATGGCCGCCTCTCTCTCCTGCCTTCCTTCTTTCCCTCCCTCACCGTTCTGGGCGCCGGTCGGCGTCGGGAAAAGGCTGCCTGCCGTCGCCAAGAGGAAGGAGAGAGCCGCCGGGAGCGGCCCGCATCGCCGCCGCCGCTGCATCATCATCATCATCGGGAGGCTGGAAAGGACGACGCCGGAGAAGGCGAGAAGGAGGAAGGCGAGGAGCCAAGGAAAGAGAGGCGCCCGCTCTCCCCCTCAGGGCTGTTCTACCGCAGCGCCGGAGCCTCGCGAGAACTGCGCCCCCACCTCTCGCGAGAAGCACCAACACCATCCAATAAATAAATAAAGGAATAAGGAGATGCGGGAGAAGGAGGAGGAGGAAGGGGGCGGGGCCTGGCCAGGGGAAGCCACGCCCCTTCTCGCCCTCTCCCGCCCGCCCAGCCTCACCGTGTCACGTGACAGCTCCTTCAGCAATGCGGGTTCAAGGCTTCTTCTTCTTTTTTTTTGGAATGCGAAAAATCCGGGTTGATCTAAAACGGATCCGAGATTCCCCCCCTTACACTGCATTAGATGCTCATTGTAGACACCAAGAATGCACTGCAAGGCAGTTAAGCAGCATTACATGGGGCTGCACTGTCATACACATGCATTATTACCTCTGCTATGTATTTTTATTAGTATTACATTGTAGATTTTATGTATTATATTAGTATTTGTATTATGAGTGTTGCATTACCTATTATATGTATTGTATTAGCATTAGTATGAATTATTACTATTACATTCCATATTAAATGTATTATATTTGTATTACTATGTATTATTAGTATTACATTCCATAATATATATATTATATTCATATTCTCATTAGTATTAGTATGTATGTATTATTACCATTTGTATATATAATTAGTATTACATTACCTATTATATGTATTATACTACTATTAGTATGTATTATTACTTATATGTATTATATTAGCATTAGTATGTATTAGTATTACATTCCATATTAAATGAATTATATTTGTATTATTATATATTATTAGTATTACATTACCTATTATATGTATTATATTAGCATTAGTTTGTATTAGTATTACATTCCATATTATATGTATTATATTCATATTAGTATGAATTATTAGTGTTACATTCCATATTATATGTATTATATTCATATTTATATGTATTATGAGAATTATATTCCATATTAAATGCATTATATTAGTATTGGTATGTATTATTAGTATTACATTCCATATTATATGTATTATATTCATATTAGTATGAATTATTAGTATTACATTCCATATTATATGTATTATATTCATATTTATATGTATTATGAGAATTATATTCCATATTAAATGTATTATATTAGTATTGGTATGTATTATTAGTATTACATTCCATATTATATGTATTATATTAGCATTACTATGTATTATTAGTATTACATTCCTTATTATATGCATTATATTCATATTTATATGTATTATGAGAATTATATTCCATATTAAATGTATTATATTAGTACTGGTATGAATTATAAGTGTTACATTCCATATTATATGTATTATACTAGTATTAGTATGTATTATTAGTATGACATTCCATATTATATGTATATTAGTATTAATATGCATTATTAGTATTACATTCCATATTAAATGTATTATATTCGTATTAGTATGTGCTATTAGTATTACATTCCATATAATATGAATTATACTAGTATTAGTATGTATTATTAGTATTACATTACACATTATATGTATTATATTCGTATTAGTATGCACCGAGTGTGCCAGTGACCACTGGGACCACCTGGACTGGTTTATGCCAGAGCCTTTGCAGTTCGATTTTAAGGTCTTGATAGCGGCTGAGTTTTTCCTGTTGCTTTTCCTCAATGCGACTGTCACCCGGTATGGCGACATCAATCATCCAGACTTTTTTCTTTTCCACAATCGTGATGTCTGGCGTGTTGTGTTCCAAAACTTTGTCAGTCTGGATTCAAAAGTCCAACAGTATTTTTGCGTGTTCATTTTCCACTCCCTTTGTAGGTTGATGATCCCTTTACCAGTTCTTGACTCCTGGCAGGTGGTACTTGTGACATTAGTTCCAGTGAATCATTTGGCCCACAGAGTTGTGCCTCTGTTTGTAGTCCGTCTGTGCAATTTTCTTGCAGCAGTTGTGGAGATGATCCATGGTTTCATCAGCTTCCTTGCACAGTCTGCATTTTGAGTCATCTGCTGATTTTTCAATTCTGACCTTAACTGCATTTGTTCTGGTGGTAGTGGTGGTGGTGGTGGTTGTTGTTGTTGTTGTTATTATTATTATTAGCCTTCTCTGTTAAAGAGTACAGGAGCCACACCAAACTGTAACTTCCAGGATTCGGTAGCATTGAGCCATAGCAGTTGAAGTGCTGTCAAACTGCATTAATTATCCGGTGTAGATGCATCTTTTGAGTTACAGATATATATTTGGGCTAAATCAGAATCCAACAGCAGGTGGCGCAGATGGGCTCCTTGAGTTCAGAGGAGAGGATTCACACTTGAAATAATATGCTGAGCAAAAGAAAGAGAAATATTCCTGTATGAGGAATTGATAGGACTGCATAGTATAGCAGAATGAAAGCTTTGGAAAGGACTGCAAGGATTACGTACTCCAAGTCCCTGCTGTACAGGAACATATATAAATACAGGCATTCCAAAATCCCCCAAACTGATGCAGTTCGACATGGCTTTCTTTGTATCGGCTCAATGCTCTGGCATCCTGGGATTTGTAGTTTGGCGAGGCAACAAAGACCTTGTAAACTACGACTCCCATGGTTGCATAGAATTGAACCAAGACAGGTAAAGTAGTGAAAAATTGCATTAATTCTACAACGTAGAGGCACCCCTACACTTCTGGTACCAAGAATTTTGGATAAGGGATACTCAACCTAGCGCCCAGACACGCATCAAGGAACATGAAAGGCACTGCAGACTACTTCAACCAGAGAAGTCAGCCATAGCAGAGCACCTGATGAACCAGCCTGGACACAGCATATTATTTGAGAACACAGAAATGCTGGACCACTCTCACAGCCACCATGTCAGACTACACAGAGAAGCCATTGAAATCCACAAGAAGCATGTGGACAATTTCAACAGAAAGGAGGAAACCATGAAAATGAACAAAATCTGGCTACCAGTATTAAAGAACTCTAAAATTATAACAGCTAAACAACAGAGAGGAAGAAACCAGGCACAGATTAACACCTCCCAGCAACAGATTTTCCCAGGTTCAGGCAGGCCTTCAAATGCTAATGAAGGTGATTAGCTAAACATTCACACCTAACTGCAGCAGGGAAGAACTCCTTGCCCCACCCCAGCCATTCCACAGATATATAAACCCATTGTCCTAATTCCAACAGACCTCTACCTCTGAGGATGCTTGCCATAGATGCAGGCGAAACGTCAGGAGAAATGCCTCTAGAACATGGCCATATAGCCCGAAAAAACCCACAAGAACTGAGATACTCAACCTGTTTATTACCCACAGCCATTGTTCTGTGGTGTCTCGCAGGATAGAGTATTGTCCCCCATGTTGTTTAACATCTACATGAAGCCATTGGGTGAGATTATTGGGGGTTTTGGAGTTCGATGGTATCTGTATGCAGATGATATCCAACTCTATTACTCCTTTTCCAGTAGATGCTAAGGAGGCTGTCCAGGTCCTGAACTGGTGCCCGGCCGCTGTGACAGTCTGGATGAGGGCGAACAAACTGAAGTTGAATCCAGACAAGATAGAGGCACCCCTGGTCAGTCGCAAGACCGAACAAAGTTAAGGGTCTCAGCCTGGGCTGGATGGGGTTACACTCCCCTTGAAGACAGTTTGGGGGTCCTCCTGGATTTATCGCCAAGCCTGGAGTCTCAGTTTGTGGTGGTGGCTGAGGGGAGTTTCGCACAATTAAAACCTGTGCGCCAGCACCTTGCGAAGTCAGCTTTGGCCGCGGTGGTCCATGCTCTCATTACATCCAGGATAGATTACCGCAATGCATTCTACATGTAGTTGCCCTTGAAGACTGTTTGGAAGCTTCAACTAGTCAAATGAAAGGCAGCCAGGTTAATAACTAGGGCGGCATACAGGGAGCATACAACTTCCATGTTGCGTCAGCTCCAATGGCTGCCGGTTTGCTAGCGGGCACATTTCAAAGTGCTGGCTTTGGCCTATTAAGCCCTAAATGGCCTCGGACCTGTTTACCTGTCCGAACGCATTTCCCTTTTTGAACCACTGTGGAAACTAAGATCTTGTGTGGAGGAACTGCTCTCAGTCCCATCACTATCACAGGTGCGTTTGGTGGGGACGAGTGGCAGGGCCTTCTCAGTGATTGCCCCCCGGTTATGGAACTTCCTTCTTGGCAATATGAGATCAGCCCCCTCTCTCCTATCCTTCAGAAGGGTAGTGAAGGCCTGGCCTTTGGGGCAGGGCAAGGAGGCAAAAGGGTGTCCTGAGATAGTTTTTAAACAACCGATTTTAATGTGGATATACCGTATATACTTGAGTATAAGCTGACCCGAATATAAGCCGAGGCACCTAATTTTACCACAAAACTCTGGGAAAACATATTGATTTGAGTATCAGCCCAGGGTGAGAAATGCAGCAGCTACTGGTCAATTTCAAAATAAAAAGAGATACCAATAAAATTATGTTATTTTTTAAAATACTTTTCATTGAATTTTTTGGTGAATGTAATAAAAGAATATATATATAAAAGAATATATATATAAAAGAATATATATATAAAAGGACATATATATATATTGAGGCATCAGTAGGTTATATTCAAAAAATAGGCATCAGTAGGTTGAATATTTACATAAAACTAATTTAAGACTGTCCGATTCTGATGAAACCATTATTCTCACCTTAAGACTGTCCAACTCTGATGAAACCATTATTCTCACCTTCTTCAATGTAAATGTACTTACACATCCTTCCAATAATAATAGAGTAAAATAATAAATGTAATATTAAGAGTAAAACAATAAATGGAATAAAACAATAGTAAATACGGTAAAATAATAAGAGTAAAATAATATATATAAATAAAAATGTAATGTTCGTTTGTGGGATTAACATAACTCAAAAACCACTGGATGAATTCACACCAACACCTACAATCAAAGAGCATTCTGAACTCCAGCAATGATGGAAATGAACCAAACATGGCATACAGGACTCCCATGACCAACAGAAAACACTAGATGGGTTTGGTAGGCATTGGCCTTCAGCTCGGGAGTTGTAGTTCACCTAAATCCAGAGAGCACTGTGGACTCAAAAAATGATGGATCTGTACCAAACTTGGCACAAATATTCCATATGCCCAAATATGAACACAGATGGAGTGTGGGGGAAATAGACCTTGACATTTGGGAGTTGTAGTTGCTGGGATTTATAGTTCACCTACAATCAAAGAGCATTCTGAACCCCACCAACAACAGAATTGGGGCAAACTTCCCACACAAAACCCCCATACTTAAGGCCATCCAGTCCAACTTCTTCACCAGGGCAAGAAAATGTAATCAAAGCCCTCCTGACAAAGAGCCATCCAGCCATAGATATAGATAGATAGATATGATTCACACAGAGAGAGATATAGTATTACAGATTTGAAAGGGACCCCTAAAGAAGGACAATGATACGTTGCGTGTTCCAGAGAAGGCAAACTAGACACTCTCCACATCAACACTGACAAAGAAACAGCAAGAAATACTGTTTACCTACAAGCATAAAGAAATTACATAGATTAGAAACCAACACTTTTTAATTACTTTATTTTCCAGATCACCAGACTGGGCCACAGCAATGCGTGGCAGGGGACGGCTAGTGTAATAGTAGTAGTAGTAATAATAATAATAATAATAATAATAATAATAATAAACATAATAACTTTAATAAAATAATACTAATAACAAAGGAAAATAATAAATAATCTTGACTCAAATATAAGCCGAGGGGAGCTTTTACAGCCTAAAAAAGAGGTTGAAAAACTGGGCTTCTTCATCATCATCATCATTTAATTACTTATTAATCGCCCTCCATCCAAGATGCTCTAGGCAATTTACAAGCTAAAATTGTAAAGGATAAAAATACATACATACAGATATTGATAAAATTAACAAAGATCAAAAGCTCTAGTAAAAAGCCAGGTCTTAAGTGCTAGGGTAAAAGGCCCCAACTCATGCATGGCTCTCATGTAGGGCGGCAAGGAATTCCACAAGGGAGGGGCAGAAATAGTCCTTTCCAAGTGCACTTCTCTAGGACCCGGTATATGGAGTTAGTCACGTTGGGATGGTCGTTGCGACCTCCAATGATAGAGAAGGAGAGGCGGTCCCTAAGGTACAATGGACCCTGGCCGTAAAAATTTTTAAAGGTCAGAACTAGCATCTTATATAGACCACGGTAATCAGTTGGAAACCAATGCAAATGGCGCAACACTGGTGTTATATGGCATTTCATGGGTGTTCTTGTGAGTAGCCTGGCTGCAGCATTCTAAACAATACGGAGCTTTCAGGTCGTAGACATCGGAAGGCCAACATACAGGGCATTGCAATAGTCCAGCCTAGACGTGACCGTGGCATGGATGACTGTTGCCAGAGCCTCATCAGATAGGGAGGGTGCCAATTGCCTCGCTTGTCGTAGATGGAAAAAGGCCGTTTGCTGGCAGCAGCGACCTGAGCTTCCATTGTCAGCTGCGAATCCAAAACGACACCCAGGCTCTTAACGGTAGGTGAAGGAGATAGGGCGGCACCATCGAAGGTGGGTAGCAAATGGGTCAGACCAATCGAGCGGCCATGCCAGAGAATCTCAGTCTTCGCCGGGTTCACCTTCAGTCTACTAGTACGTAGCCAGTTCGACAGAGCCTCCAGACATAAGGTGAAATTGTCTGGTATTGATGTTGCTTGAGTATATACAGTAAGTGATTTTAATGTTTCTATATATATTTATGGTTTTATAATCTGGCATTGAATGTTTGCTGTATATATGTTGTGCTCCACCCTGACTCCCCTGAGTTGGAGTGAGAAGGGCGGAATATATATGTTTTAATAAATAAATAATATAATTTTGCATGATTTTTAGGGGAACTCTGTAGACCTGACATGGAGCAAAGGCGTATTTTAGCTCCAGGAGTACATCAACTCATCCTTGTCGCTTCATTGCGTCTCTATCTTTCGTCGAATGGTGATGGAGCGAGTCAACCAGAAATGCCAATACATTTGCTAAACGTTTTTAATTACAATGAAATAAAGAGAGTCGCACCAGCAGCAGCCCAGAGTCGGTTATTACGGGGCTTCCGATCAGCATTCCCGGCGGCTATTTTAATGATGGATCATTTAGAGCCTATTTGCTGCTTCGTATTGGATTTGTGATCTGCCTGCTGTTATCTGCCCCGTTGGCAATGTTCAGGGCGGACGTCAGATTTCCTATTTAAAGAATCATAGAGTTAGAAGAGATCCCCAAGGGTCACCCAGTCCAACCTCATTCTGCCAGACACAATTCAAGCCCTCCCAACAGATGGCCATCCGGAGAAGGGGACTCTGCTGGACTCCTCAACAGCATACTCCACTGCTGGACAGCTCTTACCATCAGGAGGTTTCCCTAATGTTTCGGTGGAATCTCTTTCTACCAGAATCTCTTATAAGGTTGTCCCTTTCTCAAACTACAATTCCTATCAATGTGTAGCATTGAGCCATCGCAATTTGAGTGATGTCAAATTGCATTGATTCTACAGTGTCTAAATGGCACCTTTAGTCAACCTTTTGTTGACACATTCCATCTTGTCAATTCCTTGAAGCAGAATCATTCAATGCATGTTTTTTTCCATTATTTTCCATTTAATCCAGGAAATACCCTTGGTTTATACTCCAGTCAACATTATTTATTATTTTACTGGGTTGTTATTATTATATTTATTATTTTACTCTATTTATTATTACATTTACATTACTTTATTATTTTTATTTTATTACATTTATTATTTTACTCTATTATGATTGCATTTACATTACTCTGTTATTACATTTATTATTTCACTCTATTATTGTTATTACATATATTATTTTATTCTATTTACTATTATTACATTTATTATTTTACTCTATTATTACATTTACATTACTTTATTACTATTATTATTACAGTCATTATTTCACTCTATTAATGTTATTACATTTATTATTTTATTCTATTTATTATTATTATATTTATTATTTTACTCTAATATTATTATTACATTTACATTATTTTACTCTATTACTATTATGATTACATTAATTATTTCACTCTATTATTGTTATTACATTTATTATTTTACTCTTTATTATTATTATTATTATTATTATTGCATTTATTATTTTACTCTGTTATTACATTTACATTACTATATTACTATTATTATTAAATTTATTGCTATTACATTTATTATTTTACTCTATTATTGTTATTAAATTAATTATTTTACTCTATTATTATTGGAAGGATACGTAAGCACATTGACATTGAAGAAGGTTAGAATAATGATTTCATCAGAGTTGGACAGTCTTATCTTACAGTTTTATGTAAATATTCAGAAATAATTAACCTCCTGATGCCTCAATTAATGTAATTTGATTGGTATCTATTTTTATTTTGAAACTAGCTGTCCCCTGCCACGCGTTGCTGTGGCCCACATGGCTGTTCTGTGTGGGAGTTTTGGCCCAATTCTATCATTGGTGGAGTTCAAAATGCTCTGTGATTGTATGTGAACTACAAATCCCAAGAACTACAACACCCAAATGTCAAGCTTCTATTTTCCCCAAACTCCACCAGTGCTCACATTTGGGCATATTGAGTATTCGTGTAGAGTTTGGTCCAGATCCATCATTGTTCGAGTCCACAGTAATATCTGGATGTAGGTGAACTACAACTCCAAAACCAAAGGACACTGCCCACCAAACCCTTCTAGTATTTTCTGTTGGTAATGGGAGAACTGTGTGCCAAGTTTGGTTCAATTCCATCGTTGGTGGGGTTCAGAATGCTCTTTGATGGTAGGTGAACTATAAATCCCAGAAACTACAACTCCCAAATGACAAAATCAATTTTTTTAGTGAAGGACATACATTGGGTTGTTAGGTGTCTTGTGTCCAAATTTGGTGTCAATTCGTCTAGTGGTTTTTGAGTTCTGTTAATCCCACAAACGAACATTACATTTTTATTTATATAGATTTACTTACAAGTAGCTGCTGCATTTCCTGCCCTTGGCTTATACTCAAGTCAATAAGTTTTCCTATTTCTTTGTGGTCAAATTAGGTGCCTCGGCTTATATTCGGGTCGGCTTATACTCGAGCATATACGGTATTTATTGGCCATGGCTTCTTTGGATATGTGGAAAAATCAGGCAAACATGCAAGAGCAAAGCAGACATTCCTGCCTATTCAGCTTCACCGATGAATTGAAGTTCCAGGCAGGCTGTGACTGATAGTGACTCAGCCCAGAATGTGGTCAAACTTACACATTCTTGGGTCTTTTGGGACTCTTCCTCTTGGTTTGCTGCTCCGAAATCAGTCACCAGCCAATGACTCAGGCAGACATTTCTGCACTGAAAACACATTCTTCTCGCATAAATCGAATCCCCAGACTTGGCCACAGACTTCCAAAATAGATCCAGAATCCATCAAAGGCAGTTCTTATTTTTTCACATATAATTTTTGGAATATGTCAGTTACTATTAGTAATAGTAATATTGATGTTCTAGTGCAGTGTTTCCCAACCTTCCTCATGCCACGACCCCTTAATGCAGTTCCTCATGTTATGGTGATTCTCAACCATAATATTACTTTCGTTGCTACTTCGTAACTGTAATTATGCTACTGTTAGTAATTGTAATGTAAATATCTGCTATGCAGCATGGGTATTCATTCACTAGCGTGATGGTGCGAGTGGCGCCACCTATATGTAGAATTGTTAGTTGCAAAATTTAAACTGTTGTATCATGCTTAATCCTGCCTTTTTACCCTGCCTATGTATAGTTGGATTGATTGGTTATTTATAGTTGTCAATCAATGTTGTTTGCAGCAGTTATATTGCTGCCTCAGCTCAATTGTTTGGCTCCACCTCTTCCTGGAGGAGGGAAGTGCTTTCCTTTTCCATTCCACCATCAGACCTTCTATCAGATGGATGTGAGAAAGAGACTTGGCTCTAAAAGGCCCTGATTAAGTTACCTTTCAGCACCAATTCTGAGGTTCTTACCCTTGAAACTTATACTTCATGTTCAGATCAACCTGGACATCTTCTTCTTTGGAAGACGCCTGTGCGTGGGTTTTTTTAATGTGTGGAGGTCAGTGCACAACTGATCAACACACAGACTTCACAGAGTGAGGTTCCACTGGTGATGTAGTTTAACACAATGACCGTGGCTTCTCAGTCTGTTGCAGTCTTCTTCCGCCTTCGCAGCCGTTGTAACATGTGCCATGTTATCCTCCGCCTGCTCCGCCGTTGAGGTCTTTGGGTCTTCGTCAGTCCTGCAAATCTCCTGGGAAGACAAGCGGACAAACGTCAGTGTGCTGGAAGAAGCAAAGACCACCAGCATTGAAGCGATGGTCCTCCAACATCAACTCCGCTGGGCCGGCCACGTTGTCCGGATGCCTGACAACCGTCTCCCAAAGCAGCTGCTCTACTCCGAACTTAAGAACGGAAAACGGAACGTTGGTGGACAGGAAAAGAGATTTAAAGATGGGCTCAATGCCAACCTTAAAAACTCTGGCATAGACACTGAGAACTGGGAAGCCCTGGCCCTTGAGCGCTCCAGCTGGAGGACAGCTGTGACCAGCAGTGCTGCAAAATTTGAGGAGGCACGAGTGGAGGGTGAAAGAGTGAAACGTGCCAGGAGGAAGGCGCGTCAAGCCAACCCCGACCGGGACCGCCTTCCACCTGGAAACCAATGCCCTCACTGCGGAAGAAGATGCAGAGCAAGAATAGGGCTCCACAGCCACATACGGACCCACAAGGAAATCCATAATGGAAGACCATCTTACTCGTCCAACGAGGGATCGCCTAAGTAAGTAAGTAAGTAAGTAAGCAACCTGGACAACGTTGGGAAGTCTCAAGCACCTTCAAACCAGTCCTTTGGCACCAGAGGAAGACTTTGTGTCTTCAAACATAGGCCATTTGGACTGGGGTTGTGGATTGCTCCGGCATTCACAGCCATTGAGAAAGAGGGACCTGCAAAACTCCTTGGACCCAAGACAACCAGAGACTGTAATGTATATTTTCCTTTACCCCTCTGAAACTACCAGCTTATTGCCTTAAAGGGATAACTCTTTGTGAACAATAAAACCTATTTTGAGTTATCTACAGTGTTTTGGTCCTTGGTGGTTCCAGTTTTCCTAAAGGAGGACAAGAAGCAATCCCCTGGGGGAAAGATGTCACATCTATGCCTCTTTCACTAAGAGTCACAGCCCCCCAGGTGCGATGGCATAACTAGACCAAATTTGGCACAAATACCCAATTCTCCCACATTTGGTGGGGTTGGAAGGGGGATTGATTTTGTGATTTGGGAGTTGTAGTTGCTGGGATTTATAGTTCACCTACAATCAAAGAGCATTCTGAACTTCACCAACGATGGAATTGAACCAAACTTGGCACACAAAACTCCCATAATCAACAGAAAATCCTGGAAGGGTTTGGTGGGCATTGACTTTGAGTTTTGGAGTTGTAGTTCACCTACATCCAGAGAGCACTGTGGACTCAAACAATGAGGAATCTGGACCAAACTTGACACAAATACTCAATAAGCCCAAATGTGGACACTGGAAGAGTTTGGGGAAAATAGACCTTGACCTTTGGAAGTTGTAGTTGCTGGGATTTATAGTTCACTTACAACCAAAGAGCATTCTGCACCCCACCAAAGATAGAATTGGACCAAATTTCCCACACACAACCCACATAACCAACAGAAAATACTGTGTTTTCTGATGGTCTTTGGTAACCCCGCTGACATCCCCTCACACCCCCCCCCGGGGTCCCGACCCCTAGGTTGAGAAATGCTGCTCTAGGGATTCCTGGTCCCCCGGCGATACAGCAGGTTAGACTGCTGAGCTGCTGAACTTGCTGCTCGAAAGGTGGGCAGTTTGAATCCTGGGAGTGGGGTGAGCTCCTGCTGTTAGCCCCAGCTTCTGTCAACCTAGCAGTTTGAAAACATGCAAATGTGAGTAGATCAATAGGTACTGCTCCTGCAGGAAGGTAACAGCACTTCATGCTGTCATGCTGGCGACATGACCTTGGTGGTGTCTACAGACAATGCCGGCACTTCAATTATTGCATTTTCTAAGAGTTATTTCCTTATCAGAGCTCCGGTGTTTCAGCAGGTTAAACAGCTGAGCTGCTGAACTTGCTGACCAAAAGGTCAGCAGTTTGAATCCTGGGAGCAGGGTGGCATTTGAGAGTTTATAAGTCATCTGCAATCAAATAGCATTCTGAACCCCACCAACGAGAGATTTGGGCCAAACTTCCCACACAAAAACCCCATGACCAATAGGGATTTGGAAGGAATTGACAGTGATTTAGGGGAGATGTATTTCACCTACATCCAGAGAGCACTGTGAACCCAAACAATGATGGATCTGGACCACACTTGGTATGAATACTCAATATGCCCAAATGTGAACACAGATGGGGTTTTGGGAAAACAGATCTTGACATTTGGGAGTTGTAATTGCTGGGATTTATAGTTCACCTACAATCATAGAGCATTCTGAACTCCACCAATGATAGAATTTGGCCAAACCTCCCACACAGAACCCCCATGACCAACAGAAAATACTACGTTTTCTGATGATGTTTTGCAATCCATCTGACACCCCCTTGTGCCCCCCCCCCCCGGGGTCCTGAACCCCAAGTTGAGAAACACTGTTCTAGTGCATTAATATTGTAGAATTGTTGCAATGTGACACCACTTTAACTACCATGACTCAATGCAATGGAATATTGGATTTGTAGTTTGGGGAGGGGCACCAGTATTCTTTTAAATACCTCCCACACAGAACCCCCATGACCAACAGAAAATACTACATTTTCTGATGATGTTTTGCAATCCATCTGACACCCCCTTGTGCCCCCCCCCCCAGGGGTCCTGACCCCCAAGTTGAGAAACACTGTTCTAGTGCATTAATATTGTAGAATTGATGCAATGTGACACCACTTTAACTACCATGACTCCATGCAATGGAATACTGGATTTGTATTTTGGTGAGGGGCACCAGTATTCTTTTAAATACCTCGTAAAACTACACCTCCCAAGGTCCCATAGCATCCAGCCCTGGCAGTTAAAGTGCTGTCAAGCTGCATCCATTCTACAGTGTAGGTGTGCACTCACAATAGCTGCTGCCCTGGTTCCCATAATGCAGTGGGGCGACACTCTCCAGAATATAAATATAAGGGATATAAATGGAAAAGAAGGCTTACTCATATCCCTCACAACAGGAGCGGTTCCCATAATGCAAGCGAATGCGGTGCTGAAGTTGGTGTTTCTCCAAGAAAGAATCCAAAGGGCAAGACAGATTGCAAAAAAGTGTTTATGTAGTTTCTCCTAGAAACTGTCCCAAAAAAGATAGATGCAATACGACCAATGTTTTTTGCTCTGGAGAAGGAATGTGCGAGCATTAGAAGAGATAAGAAGAGATAAGATAAAAAGAATGCACAGTGTGGTTTGGGAATATTTCATACCTTCCAACCCTTCAGAGATTAAGTTATGCCAGACTAATCTGATCTCTTTTTTCGATAAAGTTACAAGCTGGGTAGATGCGAGGAATGCCGTGGATGGAGCGTACCTGGATTTCAGGAAGGCCTTCGACAAGGTCCCCCATGACCTTCTGGCAAACAAACTAGTCCAGTGTGGGCTAGGCAAAACTAGGGTGAGGTGGATCAGTAATTGGTTAAATGGACGAACCCAGAGGGTGCTCACTAATGCTTCCTCTTCATCCTGGAAAGAAGTGACAAGTGGAGTGCCGCAGGGTTCCGTCCTGGGCCCGGTCCTGTTCAACATCTTTATTAATGACTTAGATCAGTGGTTCTCAACCTTCCTAATGCCGTGACCCCTTAATCCAGTCCCTCATGTTGTGGTGACCCCCAACCATAATATTGTTTTCGTTGCTACTTCATAACAGTCATTTTACTACTGTTATAAATCATAATGTAAATATCTGATATGCAGGATGCATTTTCATTCACTGGACCAAACTGGGCACAAATACCCATTACACCCAAATTTGAATGCTAGTGGGGTTGGGGGAGGATTGATTTTGTAATTTGGGAGTTGTAGTTGCTGGGATTTATAGTTCACTTATAATCAAAGAGCATTCTGAACTTCACCAGCGATGGATTTGAACCAAACTTGGCTCCCATGACCAATGGAAAACACTGGAAGGGTTTGATGGGCATTGACCTTGAGTTTGGGAGTTGTAGTTCTCCTATATCCAGAGAGCACTGTGGACTCATGCAATGGTGGATCTGGACCAAACTTGGCATGAATACTCAATATGCCCAAATGTGAACACTGCTGGAGTCTGGGGAAAATGGATCTTGACATTTGGGAGTTGTAGTTGCTGGAATTTATAGTTCATTACAATCAAAGAGCATTCTGAACTCCATCAATGATAGAATTGGCTCAAACTTCCCACATGGAATCCCCATGACGATCAGAAAATACTGTGCTTTCTTATGGTCTTTGGCGACCCCTCTGACACCCCCTGGTGACCCCCTCGGGGGTCCCGACCCCCAGGTTGAGAAACACTGACTTAGATGAAGGGCTAGAAGGCAGGATCATCAAGTTTGCAGTGTCAAATTGGGAGGAAGAGTCAATACTTCAGAGGACAGGAGCAGAATTCAAAACAATCTTGACAGATTAGAGAGATAAGTGGCCAAAACTAACAAAATGAAGTTCAACAGTGACAAATATAAGATACTCCACTTAGGCAGAAAAAAACAAAATGCAAAGATACAGAATGAGGGATGATGATGCCTGGCTCGAGAGCAGTATGTGTGAAAAGATCTTGGAGTCCTTGTGGACAGCAAGTTAAACATGAGCCAACAATGTGGTGTGGTGGCAAAAAAAGCCAGTGGGATTTTGGCCTTCATCAATAGGAGCCTAGTGTCTAGATCCAGGGAAGTCATGCTACCCCTCTATTCTGCCTTGGTTAGACCACACCTGGAATATTGTGTCCAATTCTGGACACCACAATTCAAGAGAGATACTGACAAGTTGGAATGTGTCCAGAGGACGACGACTAAAATGATCAAGGGTCTGGAGAACAAGCCCTATGAGGAGTGGCTTAAGAAGCCGGGATTAATGAGCAGGCAAGATTGTCTGCAATTAAGGCTCCGCAGAAGCACTTGCTTGGCTAGCAAGCGAAAAGCCAAGGGTGCCAAAGGTCAACGCAATGCATTCATGTCTGCAAAGGATATTTAGCCTTGTAGCTGACAAGCAGGGGCTGTCAGTCCAACGTAGCTCTTCTCATGCAAACTTCTGTGAATTAACTTTGGCTTTTAGCAGCATGCTTCTGGCTTCCTGAGTCTGCGATTTGGGCCTTGTTTTCAACTGTTTTCCATGGGCTCTTGTTTGACCATTGCTAAAGGATTATGCTTCATGTTTTTGCCTTTGGATCTTGGGAACTTTGTCTTTGCATTTAAGCCTTTGTCCTGCCTATGGAACTCTTGCATTTCTTATACTTTGTTTTGATTTTGCCTTTTTCTCAATAAACTACAAAACCTACAGCTTTGGTGTGCTGGTGACTGGAGCAAGGTGAAAGCTATCCTGAGTTGCAACAGTATGTCTCATTAAGAGACACATTCACAGTTTTAACGTGGTGAGATGTGTTCTACACTGGGCATGCATACTCAGCAGCAGAGTAGCATAGCGCAAGGGCAGATGTCTTCACTGTATCTGGTTGTGATCCCCAGGTTGTGCCAGTCAGCTTTTGTATGATATTGTATCTGGCACCCACTTTTTGCTTGATATTCAGGCAGTGCTTCTTGTAGGTCAGAGCACAATCCAGAGTGACTCCCAGGCATTTGGGAGATGCAGGTGAAACGTCAGGAGAGAATGCTTCTAGAACATAGCCATATGGCCTGAAAAACCTACAACCCAGTGATTCCAGCCATGAAAGTCTTTGACAATACAACCCAAAGATTGCTGGGTACCCAAGCTAGTGTAAAATAAATAATAGCAAAGTTAAGGTGCAGACAGACACTGAATATAATGGAAGCTTTTTGTGCTGGCACAATTGTGCCAGAAGCTAAATTTTGCACGTGTTTCTGTTAGCCAGGCATTTTGCAGTTAAGCAGCTTTCCCAAGGCTGCAGTCATAGGCTAGCAGCCTGCCTATCATCGTTGGGGCTTTTGGAACCACCCTTTCCCCCAGGTTCAGGAGGGAAAGGGGGGCAGTTTGTTCAGTCTTACAGTTGAAGCCCAACTACAGGATGTGTGAGTTTTTCCCTCCTGTACAAAAACTTCGTTTCTTACAAGCTTGACTGGGGAAGACAATTCTCATAGCTTTACTAAGAAATACGGCACAGCCCTTGTTGGGATTAAAGAAACAGATTCACAGCATTTGTGGAAAAAATCCAAAGGACTCTAGCTGGAAAATCTTCAGAGTTTTAGCCAGTAATGTCTACTTGGGTACCCATAAAGCAAATTAGAACCGAGAGTAGGGCCCCATGCCAGCTAAGCCTAAAAGACAGATTGCCCAGGGAGGGGTCAAAAGGATTTCCCTCATAGAAGAAATAAACAGTTCATGAAGCTAGTTGCTTGTCCATTGTGGACAAGTTAAGAAGTATTTGGTTGATTTGTTTTTTTTATTTCTCGTGTCAGGGCAGCCAGTCAATTATATTACATTTCTAGCATAACAAAGCAAACAATCAGAGAAAATACAAAATGTGTGAGTTTGGTAGCTGATTAAATGTCCTTTGACCAGTATCTGGCCACTTGGAGTGCCTCTGGTGTTGCTGCAAGAAGGTCCTCCATTGTGCATGTGGCAGGGCTCAGGTTGCATTGCAGCAGGTGGTCAGTGGTTTGCTCCTCTCCGCACTCGCATGTCAGGGATTCCACTTTGTGGCCCCATTTCTGAAGGTTGGCTCTGCATCTCGTGGTGCCAGAGCACAGTCTGTTCAGCGCCTTCCAAGTCGCCCAGTCCTCTGTGTGCCCAGGGGGGAGTCTCTCTTTTGGTTGAGGTTCTGGGTTTGAGCCTGCCACTTTTGGACTCTCACTTGCTGAGGCGTTCCAGCGAGTGTCTCTGTAGATCTTAGAAAACTATTTCTGGATTTAAATCGTTGACGTGCTGGCTGATACCCAAACGGGATGAGCTGGAGATGTCTCTGCCTTGGTCCTTTCACTATTGACTGCTACTTCCTGGCGGATGTCAGGTGGTGCAATACCGGCTAAACAGTGTAATTTCTCCAGTGGTGTAGGGTGCAGACACCCCGTGATAATGCGGCATGTCTCATTAAGAGCCACATCCACTGTTTTAGTGTGGTGAGATGTGTTCCACACTGGGCATGCATACTCAGCAGCGGAGTAGCACAGCGCAAGGGCAGATGTCTTCACTGTATCTGGTTGTGAACCCCAGGTTGTGCCAGTCAGCTTTCGTATGATATTGTTTCTAGCACCCACTTTTTGCTTTATGTTCACGGAATGCTTCTTGTAGGTCAGAGCACGGTCCAGAGTGACTCCCAGGTATTTGGGTGCGCTGCAATGCTCCAGTGGGATTCCTTCCCAGGTGATCTTCAGAGCGCGGGATGCTTCTCTGTTCTTGAGATGAAAGGCACATGTCTGTGTTTTAGATGGGTTGGGGATCAGCTGCTTTTCCCTGTAATAGGCAGTGAGAGCACGTAGAGCTTCGGAGAGCTTCTGTTCAACCATCTCAAAGCTCCCTGCTTGAGCAGTAATGGCACGATCATCAGCATAGATGAAACTCTCTGTCCCTTCTGGCAGTGGCTGGTCATTTGTGTAGATGTTGAACATGGGTGGAGCAAGCACACTCCTCTGAGGCAGGCCGTTCTTCTGTTTCCGCCATCTGCTTCTCTGGCCCTGGAACTCAACAAAAAAGCTCCTGTTTTGTAGCAGGTTTCCTATGAGGCGGGTGAGGTGGTCGTCCTTTGTGATATTATACATTTTTCTCAGGAGGAGGCGGTGGTTCACAGTATCATAAGCCGCTGACAGGTCTATGAAGACAGCTCCTGTGATCTGCTGCCTTTCAAAGCCATCTTCCATGTGCTGAGTCAGGTTCAACACTTGCGATGTGCAGCTTTTGCCTTTTCTGAAGCCAGCTTGCTGTGGGGTCAGACAGGGGTTGATTTGTTGAAGATCTAAGAAGTATTTGACTGATTTGTTGCACCAATAAAGAACTTTGTTAAACTTTCCAAGCTTCTAAAGACTTTGTATAGGGAAATTCATAGGGCCTCTCAGCCGAAGCACCCCGGCATCCCGCTAGGCACATAAATATCACATCCTGTTAATAGACAATTGCTACAGGCCCAGCGTGTGACAGCACACTTTTCATGGTATGGAAATGTAGCCAATTTTTTGCCCATGCCTGAACTACACTCTAGATTAGGAATGCCTTGTCAATGCCATGTGGAATCCTGGGATCTGTAGTTTGGAGAAGCCCCAGGGGAAACTACAACTCCCCTGATACCATAGCCTTGAGCCATGGAAGTTCAAAGGGGTGCCACACTGCATTATTCTCCAGTGTAGAGACACCCTTTCCTTGCTTTGTTTTGGTTCCTAATGCAAAGCAGCCACGTTGCGTTTTCGCCCTCCCTGGTCAAGAGAGAAGGGAGAGAAGGAAGGAGAAAGATCCTCCCACCCACCCAGCCAGGCCACCTCCCCATCCGGAAACTGGAAAGACTGGGACTCTCCTCCCCTCCAAAAGAAAAGTACTGGACTTCTATTCAGCCCTGCCTCCCCCTTGGCAAGGGGCTGGAAGACCCGCCCTGGGCAGCAGCTGGAGGAGGAAGAAAGAAGAAAGGAAGGAAGAAAGGAAGGAATAGAGAGAGAGAGAAACAAAGAAACCCAGCAAAGAAGGGAGGAAAAACGCCTGGAGAGAGTAAGTGCCTCCTTAGACTCCTTAGTGCCTCTAAATTGGGGGGCTAAGGGAAAAGGTCAGAAAGGTTGGGGGGGGGATCTTGAACCAGATCCTTGTTTGGCTTTAAGCAGTGGACTCTGAGCTCTGCATTGGGTCAAGTTGCTGCTGTAGTTGTTCTCATTTGAGTTCATTGTGTTTCTCCCCTTGCTATATATTTGTTGTGATCTCATCTCCAAACTCCCAGAACTCCTCTGGATATGTTTATTATGTTTCTTGAGATCTCATGTGCACACTTTTTGCTTTCCACTCTCTTTTCCAAACTGTTTCTCAACTCTGATTCAACTGTTTATTGAGATCCCTTTTTTTCCATTTCTGAATATTGTCTCCATTTTATTGAGTTGTTATTGTTTCTCTTTTGAGAAAGTTACATTTTGATATATGACTTCCAATGTTTAGCAGAGCCACTCAGTTACTTCCTAAACTGTGTAAACAACAGCAGATTGGCTAAGGTCCCTTCTACACAACTGTATAAAATCCAGATTATCTGCTTTAAACTGGATTATCTCCAGTGTAGACTCAGATAATCCAGTTCAAAGCAGATAATGTGGGTTATCTGCCTTGATATTTTGGATTATATGGCAGTGTATAAGGGCCCTAAATGTTTTCCATTAGAAAAACGGTTCCTATTATGATTGTTGTTATTATTCACTATCTTGGGTCCACGGTGTTGCCCGTGATATTTCAAAATGTCATTTTTTTAATTGTACGAAAAGGTTGTGGGTCAACTACAATTCACATCATGCCAGGTTAACCCTGAAAAAACTCCATCAGTACTTAAAGTTTGTTATGTTAGGCAAGTTTGCTCTGGATGCATCATTGGTGAGGTTCAGCCTGCTCTCTGGTTGTATGGTAAACTACAATTCCCACTATGTTGAGCCAGTCTCCTCAAACCCCTCCCGTAGATTGAGTTAGTCATGGGGGTTCTGTGTGCCAAGTTTGTAGGTCGACTATAAATCCTAGCAACTACAACTCTCAAATGTCAAGGTTTATTTTCCACAAACTCCACCAGTCTTCACATTTGGCCATATTGAGTATCTGTGCCAAGTTTGGTCCAGATCCATTATTGATTGAGTCCACAGTGCTCTCTAGATGTAGGTGAACTACAACTCCAAAACTCAAGGTCAATGCCCACCCAACACTTATTTTTCTGTTGGCCATGATGACTGACCACTGTAATCATATGATTGTATTTTTGCCATTTTAATTGTTTTAATGTTTTAATATTTTAGTGTGATTTAGAATATGATGTTTTAATGACGGTCTGTAATATTGATGTTGGAAACCAGCCCGAGTCCTTCGAATGGAGGTGAGAAGACCGGTATACAAAACTACCAAATAAATAAATAAATAAATAAATAAATAAATAATGGGAGTTCTACAAAACTACCAAATAAATAAATAAATAAATAAATAAATAAATAATGGGAGTTCTGTATGCCCAGTTTGATTCAGTTCCATTGTTGGTGGAGTGCAGCAACGACAACTCCCAAATGTCAAGGTCTATTTTCCATAAATTCCAGTAGTCTTCACATTTGGGCGTATTGAGTATCTGTGCCAAGTTTGGTCCAGATCCATCATTGTTTGAGTCCACAGTGCTCTCTGGATGTAGGTGAGCAACAACTCCAAAACTCCAAAAGGTCAATGTCCACCAAACCCTTCCAGTATTTTCTGTTGGTCATGGGAGTTCTGTGTGCCAAGTCTGGTTCAATTCTATCGTTTATGGAGTTCAGAATGCTCTTTGATTGTAGGTGAACTATAAATACCGGCAACTACAACTCCCAAATGACAAAATCAGATGGGTTGTTGTAGGTTCTTTCAGGCTGTATGGCCATGGTCTAGAGGCATTCTCTCCTGACATTTCGCTGCATCTATGGCAAGCATCCTCAGAGGTAGTGAGGTGAGGTAGTGATTACCTCTGAGGATGCTTGCCATAGATGCAGGCGAAACGTCAGGAGAGAATGCCTCTAGACCATGGTCACATAGCCCGAAAAAACCTACAACAACCCAGAGATTCCGGCCATGAAAGCCTTCGAAACGACAAAATCAAACTTCCCACAAAACCCAACAGTATTCAAACGTGGATGTATTGGGTATTTGTGCCAAATTTGGTCCAGTGAATGAAAATACATTCTGCATATCAGATATTTACATTGTGATTCATAACAGTAGCAAAATTAGTTACGAAGTAGCAACAAAAATAATGTGATGGTTGGGGGTCACCACAACATATGGGGAACTGTATGAAGGGGTCGCGGGATTAGGAAGGTTGGGAAACACCGGTCTAGCCATTCATCCTGTTTCTCACTGTGGCCATCCATCCACCAACAGGAAGGTCATGAGCCAGATGTGGGCATAACATCCCTTTCCTTTTGTTTTCCAGCCATTGTGGGTATGGTCTCCAATCTTGGAATTAGCATATAGTCACAGATAGCCTTCATCCTGCATGAGTTTGTCTGATTGGCATTTGAAACCTTATTAGCCCGTTGCTATGCAAGGATATGCAGTTAGCTTTCCATATTTATGAGTTTAGCCTTTTGCAGATTTGATTGTTTGGGATGGGTCTGCAGTGTAGCATTAATGTAGCTCGACACCACTTTAACTGCCATGGCGCAATGCTATACAATCATGGGATTTGTAGTCTTTAGTCTTCCAAAGAGTCCTGCCCAATCTATATAAATAAAAATGTAATGTTCGTTTGTGGGATTAATGTAACTCAAAAAACACTGGATGAATTGACACCAAATTTGGACACAAGACACCTCTCAGGCCAATGTATGTCCTTTATTCAAAAAATTGATTTTGCCATTTGGGAGTTGTAGTTGTTGGGATTTATAGTTCACCTACAATCAAAGAGCACTCTGAACCCCATCAATGATGGAATTGAACCAAACTTGGCACACAGTTCTCCCATGACCAACAGAAAATACTGGAAGGGTTTGGTGGGTAGTGTACTTTGGTTTTGGAGTTGTAGTTCACCTACATCCAGAGATCACTGTGGACTGAAACAGTGATGGATCCAAACTTTACATGCAGACTCAATATGTCCAAATGTAAACACTGGTGGAGTTTGGGGAAAATAGAATCTTGACATTTGGGAGTTGTAGTTGCTGGGATTTATAGTTCACCTACAATCAAAGAGCATTCTGAATCCCACCAATGATGGAATTGAATCAAACTTGGTACACAGTTCTCTCATGACCAACAGAAAATACTGGAAGGGTTTGGAGTTGTAGTTCACCTACATCCAGAGATCACTGTGGACTCAAACAATGATGGATCTGGACCAAACTCTACACAAATACTCAATATACCCAAATGTGAACACTGGTGGAGTTTGGGGAAAATAGAATCTTGACATTTGGCAGTTGTACTTGCTGGGATTTATAGTTCACCTACAATCAAAGAGCATTCTGAACTCCACCAACGATAGAATTGGACCAAACCTCCCATGCAGAACCCCCATGTGGGCCACAGCAATGCATGGCAGGGGACGGCTAATCTATATAAATAAAAATGTAATGTTCATTTGTGGGATTGACATAATTCTAAAACCACTGGATGAATTGACACCAAATTTGGACACAAGACACCTGTCAGGCCACCGAGTGACTATCACTCCTAAAAACTGAAAAACACAGCGGAAGACACTTTAAAAGCCAAAAAACCCCCCAAAAAAACAAATTACATCACTACACATGCATAAAACCTCTCTCTCTCACACACATATATATACACGCAAACACACATATATACGCATATATTATACACACACACATACACACAGAAAATGCATATACACAGACTGGGCCATAGCAACGCGTGGCAGGGGATGGCTAGAAATAACAACAATAACAACAACAGCAATAATCGAGTTGGAAGAGACTGTATGGGCCATCTAGTAACAATAATAATCACAGTCATAATTAATGTACAATTGTAGGTGCAGAACCCAAGCTGAATCTGAGAGACCACTTTCACATTATAAACTTGAGTAAATACGAAGCCCCTGTCGCGCAGTGGGTTAAACCGCTGAGCTGCTGAACTTGCTGACCGAAAGGTCTCAGGTTCAAATCCAGGAACTGGGGTGAGCTCCCACTGTTAGCCCCAGCTTCTGCCAACCTAGCAGTTCGAAAACATGCAAACATGAATAGATCGATAGGTACTGCTCCGGTGGGAAGGTAGCGGTGCTCCATGCAGTCATGCTGGCCACATGACCTTGGAGGCGTCTTTGGACAACGCTGGCTCTTCAGCTTGCAAATGTGAATAGATTAATAGGTACCGCTTCTGCAGGAAGGTAATGGCGCTCCATGCAGTCATGCCGGTCACATGACCTTGAAGATGTCTACAGACAATGCCGGCTCTTCGATTAGTGCATTTTCTAAGAGTTACTTCCTGATCAGGAACTCTGGTGGTGCAGCAGGTTAAACAGCTGAGCTGCTGAACTTGCTGACGAAAAGCTCAACGGTTTGAAACCGGGGAGCAGGGTGAGCTCTTGCTGTTAGCCCCAGCTTCTGCCAAACTAGTAGTTCGAAAACATGCAAATGTGAGCACATCAATAAGTACCACTCCAGCGGGAAGGTAACGGAGCTCCATGCAGTCATGCCAGCCACATGAACTTGGAGGTGTCTACGGACAACGCTGGCTCTTCAGCTTAGAAATGAAGATGAGCACCAACTCCCAGAGTCGAACATGACTGGACTTAATGTCAGGGGAAAACATTTACCTTTACCTATATAGTGTACATATGGAGTTCCCAGTGGTGCAGTGGGTTAAACCACTGAGCTGTTGAACTTGCTGACCAAAAGGTCAGCGGTTTGAATCCAGGGAGGGGTTGAGCTCCCACTGTTAGCCCCAGCTTCTGCCAATTTAACAGTTCGAAAACATGCAAATGTGGGTAGATCAATAGGTACCGCTTCGGTGGGAAGGTAACTGCGCTCCATGCAGTCATGCCAGCCACATGAACTTGGAGGTGTCTACGGACAACGCTGGCTCTTCAGATTAGAAATTGAGATGAGCACCAACTCCCAGAGTCGGATACGAGTGGACTTAATGTCAGGGGAAAACATTTACTTTTACCTATACAATGTACATATGGAGTTCCCAGTGATGCAGTGGGTTAAACCACTGAGCTGTTGAACTTGCTGACCAAAAGGTCAGCGGTTTGAATCCGGGGAGGGGGTGAGCTCCCACTGTTAGCCCCAGCTTCTGCCAATTTAACAGTTTGAAAACATGCAAATGTGGGTAGATCAATAGGTACCGCTTCGGCGGGAAGGTATCAGTGCTCCATGCAGTCAAGCTAGCTACATGTCCTTGGAGGTGTCTACGGACAACACTGTCTCTTTGGCTTAGAAATGGAGATGAGCACCACGTCCCAGAGTAGGACACGACTGGACTTAATGTCAGAGGAAAATCTTTACCTTTGGCTAAATATGGTGTTATGAAATGCTGTATTTAGTCGTGTCTGATGCACCACTGAATCTCCCTCCCCAAGGTACAGCTCCCTTGATTCCATAGTATTGATTCCATAGTATTGATCAGTTGTGGTGGCATTAAACTGCATTCATTCTGCAGTGTAGATGCACTCCATAATTCTCATAAATACACAGAGAGGTGTCTGGAAGTAGAACTTAAAGATCAAAGTTTTTGAGTAGACTTCTGAGAGGATGTAGCTCGAGGAGCATCTGATTTGGAATTAGTCATCCACCCAAAACAATGATGTAAACACGTTGGTTCCTTTTCCTGGGAACTGGGTAGAACTTGGCCATAGCCCTACAAACACAAATGGTGGATCTTTTAAAGGCTCAAAGAACCACAGAAAAATCCCCCAAATGAGATGCCATTGACCTAGAGCAACTGACCCCAAACCAGAAACCAACCAAAGGAAGAAGAGAGGAAGAAGTCAATTCCCAATTTGCTTAGGCCAGCGATGCTACGAGATGAGTGTACAAATGTTTCCTGTCTAAAGAGCGTCTGGGTTTACGTCGCCACCCACTCGCCTTGTGATTAGTTCTGCAAAGTGGAAGGCATCTTGTACGGATCTAACACATGGTTGGCCAAGTTGGGAAAATATCGGTCCTGGGAAAGGAGATGGAAAACACAAAGAACAAGAAATGAATCAATTAATTAACGGCATTGAATGTTTGCCATGTATGTGCACTGTAATCCGCCCTGAGTCCCCTCGGGGAGATAGGGCGGAATATAAATAAAGTGTATTATTATTATTATTATTATTATTATTATTATTGTCAAACTGCATTAATTCTACAGTGTAGATCAGTGGTACACAACCTGTGGTCCATGAACCACCGGTGGTCCACAAGAACCAAAATATGGTCTGTGGCCTCACCATTACTACAGCATTGCAATGAGAGTGGCTGGTCTTGTGAATCCTCTTATAGTGCCAAGTCTTATTAAATATGGCTTTCTTTGGGCGAGCAGTTGGCGACTACTGTATGGCATATGTTCTGTATCAGAAACTAGAGCTGGTGTGGTCTATCCAATGCAATTTTCTGAGTTGGCACACAAATAACCAAACTGAAGCTAAAGTTGATCAAAAACCCATTCGTAAGCCTTTTGGTAATAATATTGGAGAGTGGTCCCTGGTCAACGTGGTCCCTGATCAAAGTGGTCCCTGGTCAAGGTGGTCCCTGGTCAAGATGGTCCCTGGTCAAAGTGGTCCCTGGTCAAAGTGGTGCCTGGTCAAAGTGGTCCCTGGTCAAAGTGGTCCCTGGGCAAGGTGGTCCCTGTTCAAAGTGGTCCCTGGTCAAAGTGGTCCATGGTCAAAGTGGTCCCTGGTCAAGGTGGTGCCTGGTCAAAGTGGTCCCTGGTCAAAGTCATCCCTGGTCAAAGTGGTGTTTGGTCAAGGTGGTGCCTGGTCAAAGTGGTTCCTGGGCAAGGTGGTCCCTGGTCAAGGTGGTCCCTGGTCAAAGTGGTCCCTGGGCAAAGTGGTCCCTGGGCAAAGTGGTCCCTGGTCAAGGTGGTCCCTGGTCAAAGTGGTCCCTGGTCAAGGTGGTGCCTGGTCAAAGTGGTCCCTGGTCAAAGTCATCCCTGGTCAAAGTGGTGTTTGGTCAAGGTGGTCCCTGGTCAAAGTGGTCCCTGGGCAAAGTGGTCCCTGGTCAAGGTGGTCCCTGGTCAAAGTGGTCCCTGCTCAAAGCGGTCCCTGGGCAAAGTGGTCCCTGGGCAAAGTGGTCCCTGGGCAAAGCGGTCCCTGGGCAAAGTGGTCCCTGGGCAAGGCGGTCCCTGGTCAAGGCGGTCCCTGGTAAAAAAAAAAAAAAGGTTGGGAACCCCTGGTGTAGATGCACTCTGGATATAGTAATGCTTCCCCTCCTCATCCCAGCAGCCAATAAGAGGAACATTGTGATGCCTTGTTGTTTTGGATTCTCAGGCCTCCAGAGTATGGTGTTGCTGGGAAGACAGAGATGGTTGAGCAATGCTGGGAAATTGATAATTATAGCACAGGGGTTTAAGCCGGTAAAGCGGTATTACCGTTGCTTGGTGCAAGGCAAAACAAGTGATGACCACCCTAGAAAATGACTTCCATCTTCCTGGTCTGGTTTCAAACTGTCCTATTTGTCTTCTACCTGCTTTTTGAAGTGGACAAAAAGGAAAGAAAGGAAAGGAGAAGGAAAGAAGAGAAAGGAAAGGAGAAAAGGTAAGAAGGAAAGGGAGGAAAGAAAAAGGAAGGTAGGAAAGAAGGGATGAAGGGAGAGAGGAAAAGAAAAAGAAGAGGAAGGAAGGAAGGAAAGGAGAGAAAGATAATAACAAAGGGAGAAAAGAGAGGAAAGAAAGGAAGGGAAGAAAGAAGGGATGAAGGGAGGGAGGGAAAGAAAAAGAAGAGGAAAAAAGGAAAGAAAGAAGAGAAAGAAAAAGAACAAATAAGAAGGAAGGGGAGGAAAGGGAAAGGAAAAGAAGGGAGGGAGGGAAAGAAAAAGAGGAAGGAAAGGAGAAAAGGTAAGAAGGAAAGAGAGGAAAGAGAAAGGAAGGGAAGAAAGAAGAGAGGAAAAGACGAAGAGGAAGGAAGGAAAGGAGAGAAAGGTAAGAAGAAAAGGAAGGAAAGAGAAAGGAAGGGAAGGGAAGAAAGAAGGGACGAAGTAAGAGAGACTGTGAAGCCAGTTGATTCCTGGGAATGTCCTTTGTTGTCAGCAACAGTCGTGGGACAAGCTGAGCTTCGCATCCGTGGACCGTGGCCTCTCCGCACATCCTCAAGGCAAAATCTATAGCCAGGTTATGGACTCAATGAATCATGTCCCCATTGATTTCCCTGGAGGATTTGAAGCTGCACAGGAAAAATCAATCTCTTACTAGTGGCTTTGGTTTGGGTTCTCCAGCAAGACTTGATAATACCTTCTGGTAAAAGTCATTCATTTCAATACATTTCGCTATTATCCGCAGTTTTGCGTTTCAATGGTACGTTTTAGGACTCTGAGCACTCTGGTTTGACTATACCATCGGTAGGCAATGCATTACAAGTTGGCATAAAACTTTGGCAATACCATAGTTTTGCAGTCACCAGCCAATCCCTCCCCAATGCCAGAGATACAGCTTAATGGTGTAACATTAGAAATTGTTGACCATTTCCACTCCCTTGGCAGCCACCTCTCCACAAAAGACAACATTGACACCGAAATGCAACATCGCCTGAGCTCTGCGAGTGCAGCATTTTCCTGAATGAGGCAGAGAATGTTTGAAGACTGGGACATCCGTAGGGATATCAAGATACTTTGTCCTCCTAACCCTGCTATACACCTTCGAAACGTGGACTGTCTACAGACATCACATGCAACTCCTGGAACAATTCCATCAGCGTTGCTTCCGAAAAATCCTGCAAATCTCTTGGGAAGGCAAGTGGACAAATGTCAGCGTGCTGGAAGAAGCAAAGACCACCGGCAATGAAGCGATGGTCCTTTGCCATTAACTCCGCTGGACCGGCCACATTGTCCGGATGCCCAAAGAACACTGTCTCCCAAAGCAGTTTATTTATTGTTTCAGTTACTTTTACCCCGCCCTTCTCACCCCCGAGGGGGGGACTCAGGGCGGCTTACAAAAGAAGGCACAATTCGATGCCTATGCCAGATATACATACATACAAAAACAGCAATTAAACAGTTAACAAGCTAAAATCATCAATACATAACACCATCAGTAAACTAATCTCATGCTCAGTGTTCCGAGTTCCATAGATCCATTCCGTTCAGTCAATTCTTGTCCATCATCAAAGTCCTTTCTTTAGCTGCCAGAATGTCCAAATGTCTGATCCCACATCCAGGTCTTCAGTTTTTTTCTAAATGAAAAGAGGGATGTCGCTGATCTAATCTCCCCGGGGAGTGAATTCCACAGGTGAGGGGCCACCACTGAGAAGGCCCTGCTCCTCGTCCCTGCCAGTCTCACTTGTGAAAGAGGCGGAGTCGAGAGCAGGACCTCCCCAGAGGATCTTAAACTCCGAGGTGGGACGTAGAGGGAGATCCGTTCAGACAGATACACTGGGCCGGAATCGTACAGTTGCCCTACTCTGAACTCAAAAACGGAAAACAGAATGTTGTTGGGCAGGAAAAGAAATTTAAAGATGGGCTCAAAACAAACCTTAAAATCTGTGGTGTAGACACTGAGAACTGGGAAGCCCTGGCCCTTGAGAACTCTAGCTGGAGGTCAGCTGTGTCCAGCAGTGCTGTGGAATTTGAAGAGACATGAATGGAGGGCCAAAGAGAGGAACGTGCCAAGAGGAAGGTGTGTCAAGCCAACCCTGACCAGGAGTGCCTTCTACCTGGAAACCGATGCCCTCACTGCGGGAGAACATGCGGGTCAAGAATAGAGCTCCACAGTCATGTACGGACCCACCACCAGGATACCAAACTTGGGGGACAATCTTACTCGGTCAATGAGGGATCGCCTAAGTAAGTAAGTAAATTACAAGTTGGCATAAAACTATGGCAATCTGGAATGAATTCCCAACTCAGCCCTAGCAGTTTGTTGGGTGTGTGTTTGCTGTTGATCTTGTGATGCCCGCTGTGCTATCTGTAGGCATCTTTGAGAGCAGGACATTGAGACAATGTCATCCAATTGGTGCCAGTTATTTTCGACTTGGCAACCATCATAATGCGTTGGTGGGGAAAGGAAAACCGGGAGAGCCCTGGGTGGAGGAGATAGCATCACACGGCTAAAGATATAAACACAGACAGCGCTTTATAAATAGACGGTTCCTGGGCATTTAAAAATACAGAGACTTACCACATTGGGAAAGATAATTACAATACCAGGGATAGGCAAGCAGAAGGGTGGAAAGAATTAAGTCAGTATTAACAGCATGGATCTTTGGGTTGCTGTGAGTTTTCTGGGCTGTCTGGCCATGTTCCAAAAGCATTCTCTCCTGACATTTTGCCCACATCTATGGCAGGCCATCGTCAGGGATTGTGAGGAATATTGGAAACGAGGCAAGTGAGATTTATATTATTCATTTATTTGAAACATGTATATTCTGGACTTCTCACCCTGACTCAGGGGACTCAGGGCAGAGCACAACATATATACGGCAAACATTCAATGCCGAGACATAAAACCATAAATATATACAAACATTATAATCACTTATATCCACATTAAAATCAGTTGCTTAAAAACCATCTCAAGACACCCTTTTGCCTCCTTGCCCTGCCCCAAAGGCTTGGTCCCACAGCCAGGTCTTCACCATCCATCCTTCTGAAGGACAGGAGGGAGGGTGCTAATCTCATATTGCCAGGAAGGGAGTTCCATAACCAGGGGGCAATCACCGAGAAGGCTCTGTCTCTTGTCCCCATCGCCTGTGATGGTGGCGAGACCGAGAGCAGGGCCTCCCCAGAAGATCGTAGTTTCTGCAGTGGTCTGTAAAGGGAGATGCGTTCGGACAGGTAAACTGGGTCGGGGCCGTTCAGGGATTTATAGGCCAAAGCCAGCACTTTGAATTGTGCCTGGTAGCAAACAGGCAGCCAGTGGAGCTGACGTAACATGGGAGTTGTGTGCTCCCTGTATGCCACCCCAGTTTGTCAGACGGTTTGTCAATGCGACTCAAGCAACGTGCAGGGTGTCACCCCAAAGGAGATTCATCAGAGAATGCAAGCTGTTTATGGTGATGGTGTTGATGTTCGTACTATGCGTAAATTAAAAGATGTTGAGGTGAAAAAGATCTTGGAGTCCTTGTGGACAACAAGTTAAACATGAGCCAACAATGTGATGTGGCGGCAAAAAAGGCCAATGGGATTTTGGCCTGCATCAATAGGAGCCTAGTGTCTAGGTCCAGGGAAGTAATGCTCTGGTTAGACCACACCTGGAATATTGTGTCCAATTCTGGGCACCACAATTCAAGAGAGATATTGACAAGCTGGAATGTGTCCAGAGGAGGGCGACTAAAATGATCAAGGGTCTGGAGAACAAGCCCTATGAGGAGCGGCTTAAGGAGCTGGGCATGTTTAGCCCAAGAAGAGAAGGCTGAGGAGCGATATGATAGCCATGTATAAATATGTGAGAGGAAGTCTCAGGGAGGAGGGCGCAAGCTTGTTTTCTGCTTCCCTGGGGACTAGGACGCGGAACAATGGCTTCAAGCTACAAGAGAGGAGATTCCATCTGAACATGAGGAAGAACTTCCTGACTGTGAGAGCCGTTCAGCAGTGGAACTCTCTGCCCCGGAGTGTGGTGGAGGCTCCTTCTTTGGAAGCTTTTAAACAGGGGCTGGATGGCCATCTGTCAGGGGTGATTTGAGTGCAATGTTCCTGCTTCTTGGCAGGGGGTTGGACTGGATGGCCCATGAGGTCTCTTCCAACTCTTTGATTCTAGGATTCTATGATTCTATGACACCTTCTACTGTCAAGAATTTAGTGATTGCACGTTGCTTAATTCACATTGAGCGACCGTCTGCGCAGGGTTACATACTTTGCACTTTAACAACACAACCGTTCAATGCTAAGACTTCCCACCAAAAAGGAACCGTAGAGGAGAGTCTACTGAACAAGCCAGTACCTGCTGCACTACAGCACTGCCACCTGTTGAGGAATTACATGAAGGTGGAGGCATTACTTTTCATTCAACCCTTGTATATATGTGCGGAAGACAAAGATGTGATACTGCTGGTGTTTGTAGCCCTCTCCCGATTCACATTAGCAAGGAAACGTACTGTATTTCCCCCCGCTTAATTGCAATGACAATAGGCGTATTAGAGAGACATGAACTCCCTTGGCTTCGGCATGACATAATTTTAATGAAGGCCATGCCCTTGGATTTGTCATCTGGTTCAGCCCTGCGGTTCTGCCTGGGATTTTCTGTAGTGGAAATTATGTAATTCTTTTTATTGTCTGAAGGTTTCTGGTACTGTGCATATCTTGTTCCCGATTTCTAGCTTGGGGCTAAAGCGTGTAAATTAAACCAAAATGGCTCTATTTCGATTTGCTGAAGCTTATGACACCCGGCGGACTTTTTATGGACTCTGGGGCACATGCTCAAGATTGTGTTTCCACAAAGTTTGCAAACACCATCTGAATATATTGTCGAAGGCTTTCATGGCCGGAATCACTGGATTGTTGTAGGTTTTCCTGGGTTATATAATAATAATAATAATAATAATAATAATAATAATAATAATAATAATAATCCTTTATTTGTACCCCGCTAACATCTCCTGAAGGACTCGGTGTGGCTTACAAGAGGCCGAGGCCCAAACACAACAAAAACAACAGCATCACAAATACAACAACATAACTCATAAAGCAGCAATAAACATTAAAACAATAAACATTAAAACACTACCTCTGAGGATGCTTGCTATAGATGCAGGCGAAACGTCAGGAGAAAAATTGCCTCCAGAACATGGCCATATAGCCCGGAAAAACCTACAACAACCCAGTGATTCCGGCCATGAAAGCCTTCGACAATACAATAGCAAATAACATTAGACATTAATACCATGACACACTTAAAAAACTAAGGCCGGGCCAATGTAATGATTAAAAATTTAAAATGCTGGGCATGGCAGGTGAAATAGATAGGTTTTTGGAGATAGGTGCAATGTGCAGACAATCTTAAATCTCTAGTAAAGTGCATTTAGGGACAAGATGCTTGGAGTTTCCTATTCTGGGAAGGCACACTGGAACAACCACGTTTTCAAGCTCCTCCTAAAGACTGCCAAAGTTGGGGCTTGTCTGATGTCCTTGGGGAGAGAGTTCCAGAGTCGGGGGGCCACCACGGAGAAGGCCTTGTCCCTCGTCCCCACCAATCGCGCTTGCGACGCAGGTGTGATCGTGAGTAGGGCCTCTCCAGATGATCGGAAAGATCGTGTGGGTTCATATATGGAGATGCGGTCACGAAGGTAGGCGGGTCCCAAACCGTTTAGAGCTTTGTAGGTAAGCACCTGCACCTTGAATTGGGACCGGAAAATGAATGGCAGTCAATGGATCTCCTTAAACAGGAGGGTTGACCTCTCTCTGTAAGGAGCACCAGTTAACAACCTGGCCGCCGCCCGTTGAACCAATTGGAATTTCTGGGCCATTTTCAAGGGCAGCCCCACGTAGATCGCATTACAGTAGTCCAATCTGGAGGTGACTAAGGCATGGACCACCCTGGCCAGATCAGTGGAATGACTAGGGTGGGACAAAGGACTCTTGTCTGCTGGAGCTAGGTGTGAATGTTTCAACTGACCACCTTAATTAGTATTTGATGGCTTGGCAGTGCCTGGAGGAATATTTTGTTGAGAGGTGATTAGATGTACCTGATTGTTTACTCTTTGAAGATTCAAACACAAAGGTTCAAACACGCATCAAGGAACATGAAAGGCACTGGAGACTACTTCAACCAGAGAAGTCAGCCATCGCAGAGCACCTGAGGAACCAACCTGGACACAGCATTTTATTTTAGAACACAGAAATGCTGGACCACTCTCACAACCACCATGTCAGACTACACAGAGAAGCCATTGAAATACACTAGCATGTGGACAATTTCAGCAGAAAGGAGGAGACCATGAAAATGAACAAAATCTGGCTACCAGTATTAAAAAACTCTAAAATTACAACAAGAAAACAACAGAAAAGAAACAATCAGGTACATCTAATCACCTCTCAACAAAAGATTCCCCCAGGCACTGCCAAGCCATCAAATGCTAATTAAGGTGGTCAGTTGAAACATTCACACCTAGCTCCAGCAGACAAGAGTCCTTTGTCTCACCCTGGTCATTCCACAGATATATAAACCCATTTTCCTATTTCCAACAGACCTTACTACCTCTGAGGATGCTTGCCATAGGCGAAACGTCAGGAGAAAATGCCTCTAGAACATGGCCATATAACCCGGAAAAACCTACAACAATCCACCATCTGAATATATTTGACCATTGTTGGGCAGTGTTCCGATGGTCCAGTGGAGACGGACACACTTTGAGCAGCTGCAGTCATTTCTGTGTGGGAGACAGAAAAGGATCCGAAGGGAATCCTGGCTCAGGAAGGCACAACATCTGGGACGTTCTTCCTCCTATTTGCTGTTCTTCTTCCTTGGGAAGGAAACGGATCATATTGTGGTTTGGGAGGAAGCGTCCAGATATCAAGGGGATGCTTTGTTTTGCAATACTTCAACACCAGGATTCTGCCTGCTCCAGACCTTGGCTCATTCTCCCATCTGGAAAGAGTTTTCTCCTTTCTCCCTTCCTACCCAGTGATGGAGTTTAGCCTGTGATTGTGTTCCAGGATCAGGGTGCTTTGGAGGTGGGGAATGATGTCAATAAGGTTCAAGATGAGTTTCAAGGTGGCAATGGTTTGGTCAGTGATATTGATGCAGAGAATGACCAGGAGATCCCTGTAGATTATTATTATTATTATTATTATTATTATTATTATTATTATTATTATTATTATCTTTATTTGTACCCCGCTAGCATCTCCCGAAGGACTCGATGTGGCTTACAAAGGCCAAGGCCTCAAAACACAACATAACAATACAACACCTAAAGCAAATTAAAAACAGTTAAAGCAATATTAAACAACAACAATAAACAATACATCGAGACACTATAAAACTGGGCCGGGCCAGAGTAATGGGTACAGGATTAAAAGTGCTGACGTGACAGGTGGTATGTAAGGAGTATAGGGTAAGTGCAGTGTGCAGTAATCTTAATTCTAATAAAGTGCTTCTGGGACTTGGTATTGGAGTTTTCCTATTCTGGAAAGGCACATTGGAACAGCCAGGTCTTCAAGTTCTTTCTGAAGACTGCCAATGTAGGGGCCTGTCTAAGATCTTTTGGGAGGGTGTTCCAGAATCAGGGGGCCACCACAGAAAAGGCCCTGTCTCGCGTACCCACCAAACATGCCTGCGACGCAGGTGGGATCACGAGCAGGGCCTCTCCGGATGAATGAAGTGAGCGTGTGGGTTCATAAACGGAGATGCGGTCACACAGGTAGGATGGTCCCAAACCGTTTAGGGCTTTGTAGGTAAGCACCTGCCCCTTAAATTGGGCTTGGAAAATAAACTGCAGCCAGTGGAGCTCCTTGAACAGGAGGGTTGACCTCTCTCTGTAAGGAGCACCAGTTAACATCCTGGCCGCTGCCCGTTGGACCAGTTGGAATTTCCGAGCCGTTTTCAAGGGCAGCCCCACGTAGAGCACATTACAGTATCCAATCTAGAGGTGACCAAGGCATGGACCACCCCCGGCCAGATCAGCCTTCCCATGAGAATGTCCCTGAGGGGTGTGGGGATGATGGTGTGCTTTCTGAATGGTTACCAGAGAGTTCTCATGAGAGAACGTGAAAATAGTTCATAGAATCAAAGAGTTGGAAGAGACCTCATGGGCCATCCAGTCCAACCCCCTGCCAAGAAGCAGGAATATTGCATTCAAATCACCCCTCACAGATGGCCATCCAGCCTCTGTTTAAAAGCCTCCAAAGAAGAAGTCTCCACCACACTCCAGGGCAGAGAGTTCCACTGCTGAACGGCTCTCTCAGTCAGGAAGTTCTTCCTCATGTTCAGATGGAATCTCCTCTCTTGTAGTTTGAAGCCATTGTTTCGTGTCCTAGTCTCCAGGGAAGCAGAAAACAAGCTTGCTCCCTCCTCCCTGTGGCTTCCTCTCACATATTTATACATTATACATTATACACCTGGCCCAGCTGCAAAAATTAATGAGAAACTAGATAATGAGCCAAGAGATAAACGAGAAGAGAAACAGGAGAGCTGAGCAATGTCTTCGGCGCTCTGCCAGGCTTCGACAGAACACAATAACAAAGCCTCAAGTAAAGAGAAACTAATTTCTGACCACTAGTGGCCTAACTAATGAGGGGATAAAAGTCTCAAGTTTGGGATGTGTAGTCAGATGAAGCATAATTTAGAATCACACCAAGTTCTTGTCCTTGTTCATGGAAGCCTTGCTTTAAAGATTCATGCTAAGATATTTCTTGTTTCATGGTTTTGATTCCTGGATTTCATGATTGCTTACCCAAACCTTGGATCAATGTATTCCTGATTTTCTGGATTGTATTAGAGTTGTGTAGACTTTGCTTTTATGGACTTTGTTGAACTCCACCTTGGACTAATTTGTTCCTGCTCATCTTCTTACCTAATTGGATTTACTCATTTCTTTAAAGTGCTTTACTTTGAAAAAACTTATCTTCAATAAAAGGATTGTTTTTTCCTTTTCAACATGTGTTTAAAGTCAGACAATTATTCCTGTCCTGGAGTGCAACACCCAGCTGTTTTGGAGAGCTCCAAATATAGAGGCAAAAATAGAGCAATCAGGTGTATTACTCTGTTATTTTTAGTTATTGCGGACCACTGGTGGTCTACGGCCCACAGCTTGGGAACCACTGCACTAAAGCAACCATAGCCAGTTCAAAATGAATCAAGGAAGTGTGTGTCATCCAAGACTGTCTGGTTCGTAGTTTGTCATTCATAGTTTGGTGCGGCACTAGCCTCAAAGTAGTCCAATCTAGCCTCTTTGTCAGAGAAGACTAAAGACCTTGCAAAACTACAACTCCCAGGATTGCATAGTATTGAGCCATGGCACTGTAGATGCATCGCTGGCCATCTGAGTCAACTCAGGGAAAGTTTTTGGATGTGGCACCTTTCCAGAAAGAAAGTACTCAGTGTTACTAGAACGATGCACCCACGTGTCGCTGATAGGATTCTCTTTGCTTTGTACTTTCAGGAATTTATATTCATGCTCCTACCTGCTTGATTTTCCTGCCAGGAAAAGTAAAGATTGCAGTCTCCGATTTTGCCTTCACGCCTCTGCTGATGTTGTCACTCCAAGGCCTTGGCCTCCGACAGAAAATGTACTTTCTGCGGTTGATCTTAAGTCTTGCATTATCAGCTCTGGGTGGTAAGTAGTAACCGCACATATCTCTGCTCAGATTCTTCTTGATTCAGTATGTGTTATAGGCTAGAGCCTCATTTTAAATTCATGTGTATGTGTGTGTGTACACACTAGCTTGGGGACCCGGTAGTGCCTGGATTATTTGAGAAAGGCATTGTTTGATTGTGCTCTAAGTTTAGTCTAGATCCAATGCCTGCTGGGTTTAGTGGGTGTGAGTGAACTACAACTCCCATATGCAAGTCCCATCGTCCATGGTCCAGTCTCCAAACTGCACCAGAATGTAGAGTGAGTCATGAGAGTTCTGTGTGCTAATTTTGCTCCTGATCTGTAATTGGTTTGGGTTGCAGTGGCTTCAGGAAATGAGTGAAGGTATTGCAAGTCCCATCATCCGTAGTCCGTCCTCCCCCAAAACTGCACCAGAATGTTGGGTTGGCCATGAGGGCTCTGTGTGCCAAGTTTGGTCTTTATTGATAATTGGTTGAGGGTTGCTGTGGTCTCAGAAAGAGAGTGAAGGTACTGGAAGTCCCATCATCCATGGTCCATCCTTCCCCAAACTGCACCAGGATGTTGAGTTGGCCATGGGGGCTCTGTTTGCCAATTTGGTGTTTGTTGTTAATTGGTGTGGGTCACAGTGGTCTCAGGAAGTGAGCAAATGTACTGCAAATCCCATCATCTGTGGTTGCAGTGGCCTGTGAAAGTGGCAGCCAATTAGAAAGCATACGTACACCACCCTCCCTCACTCCCTCCCTCCATATACAAACACTGACTTTACATATACATACATACATACATATATCTCACACATGCACAGAGTTTTCATACATACATACATACATATCTCACACACGCACAGACTTTTCATAGAATAATAGAATCCTAGAGTTGGAAGAGACCACAAGGACCATCCTGTCCAACCCTATTCTGCTACGCAGGAAGGCACAATCAAAGCACTCCTGACAGACGGCCATCTATCGTCTATTTAAAAAGTTCTACGGCAGTGTTTCTCAACTTCCTAATGCTGTGACCTTAATATAATTCCTCATGTTGTCTTGACCCCCAACCATAAAATCAACTTTTGTGGTTGTGCCCCAAGTTACTCTGGAGCTTGAAACAAAATATCGCACAAAGATCTTGCTCTAGTTATTCCACAATTAATGCAAAGTGATGAGGAATTAATTCAGTGGTTCTCAACCTTCCTAATGCCACGATCCCTTAATACAGTTCCTCATGTTGTGTCGACCCCCAACTATAACATTATTTTTGTTGCTACTTCATAACTGTAATTTTGCTCCTGTTGTGAATTGTAATGTAAATATCTGATATGCAGGATGGATTTTCATTCACTGGACCAAATTTGGCACAAATACCCTGTAGACCCAATTTAAATACTGGTGGGGTTGCGGGGGGGGGGGGGGTTGATTTTGTCATTTGGGAGTTGTAGTTGCTGGGATTTATAGTTCACCTACAATCTAAGAGCTCTCTGAACTCTACCAATGATGGAATTGAGCCAACCTTGGCACACAGATTTCCCATGACCAACAGAAAATACTGGAAGGGTTTGGTGGGCATTGATTTTGAGTTTTGGAGTTGTAGTTCACCTACACGGTGGACTTAAACAATGATGGATCTGGACCAAACTTGATCCAGTGATGGATCTGGACCAAACTTGACACAAATACTCAAATGTGAACACTGGTAGAGTTTGGGGAAAATAGACCTTGACCTTTGTGAGTTGTAGTTGCTGAGATTTATAGTTTGCTTACAATTAAAGAGCATTCTGCACCCTACCAAGGATAGAATTGGGCCAGATTTCCAATACAGAACCCACATAACCAACAGAAAATACTGTGTCTTCTGATTGTCTTGGATTGTCTTGGTGACCCCTCACAACCCCCCCTCAGAGATCCCAACCCCCAGGTTGAGAAATGCTGCTCTAGGGATTCCTGGTCCCCCGGCGGCACAGCAGGATAGACTGCTGAGCTGCTGAACTTGCTGCTCGAAAGGTGGGCAGTTCAAATCCTGGGAGTGGGGTGAGCTCCTGCTGTTAGCCCCAGCTTCTCTCAACCTAGCAGTTTGAAAACATGCAAATGTGAGTAGATCAATAGGTACTGCTCCTGCAGGAAGGTAACAGCACTTCATGCAGTCATGCTGGCCACATGACCTTGACGGTGTGTACGGAAAATGCCGGCACTTCGATTATTGCATTTTCTAAGAGTTACTTCCTGATCATAAGCTCCGGTGGCAGCAGGTTAAACAGCTGAGCTGCTGAACTTGCTGACCAAATGGTCAGAAGTTTGAATCCCAGGAGCAGGGTGAGCTCCCACTGTTAGCCCCAGCTTCTGCCATCCTAGCAGTTCAAAAACATGCAAATGTGAGTAGATCAATACATACGCTCCAGCAGGAAGATCAGAGCATGCCATGCAGTCCTGCCAGCGGCCACATGACCTTGGAGGCGTCTATGGACAATGCCGACTCTTCGCCTTCGAAATGGAAATGAGCACCAACTTGCAGAGACAGACACGACTAGACTTAATGTCAAGGGGAAACATTTCCTTTTACCATTAGGGATTCCTAGAGAGAACATTCTAATCACGTCTGCCAATGTGGAGTGTCAATTGTTGATATGTTGACAAACCAAAGAAAAATTATTCCCAGAATTCGTGAAGCCAGCAATAATATGCTGATGAAAATAATCTCAATTTAAAACGATAATTGTAACAACAACAATAAATTATTTATGAATATTTTTAATTAGCATTCTATTAGCATACTATTGTCATACTATCTCCAGTATGACAAAAATCAGGCTAAGACTGACATCTAGTGGCCGAATCGGGGAACCTCATGTACTTTCTGCATTCCAGGAAGTCAATGCAACTGCAATGCAAGAGCTGAGTTGCATGATTTATTTTAATCCCGGTGCAACAACTGCAATTTCTTGCTCAATATAAGGCCGGCTTCCATAACAGTGACCACAATTATGATTGAAAAGACCTGCAGTCTGCATTGGTGGGAGGGGCTTCCCATCAGGATATCACACATTTCACAGGTAATGCATGGGCCTTGCAATACTTTAGAGATATCCACATATTTGTGTTTCAATCTCAGCTTCCAAACAGAAAGTCTGAGATTATAGGGAAGGGGATTCCAAGAAAGGGATGTCATTGCACCTGGTGGGCACAAGGGGGCAGCAGTACCCCACCATGTTGTCTTGTCTTCAAGTTGGCTGTTGAGTTGTGATGACTCCCTGAGTTTAATATAATAATAATAATAATAATAATAATAATAATAATAATAATAATATTTTTATATCCCACCAACCATCTCCCCTAGGGGACTCGGGGCGGATTACAAGGGACAAGCCCAAAATGACAAGTAAAACACACAAGTAAAACACTTTAACCAATTAAAAACATCAGATAAAAATAAAATACAAACACAATTGTAAACAACATCAAAACAATATGTGTTTTCTGAGTCAGGAAATCCTCAGAGCTGGTTTTCACCTGTCCTTCTCTTCCTATTTGGAAACAGACGGCAAATCCTCCTACCAAAAGCCCTCCTCCATTGTGATTGGCCAGCCTCTCAAGCAGGCATGCTCGGCACATGGCAGCGTGGTGTGCATATGCAAGCGAGGGAGAGCATGCAAGGCTGGAAAGAGGCTCACACCAGTGAGTCCCTTCAAGGCATGGGGGGGGGGGGAGGTTCTGTGTGAGAAGTTTGGCCCAATTCTATCATTGGTGGGGTTCAGGATGCTCTTTGATTGTAGGTGAACTATAAATCCCAGCAACTACAACTCCCAAATGTGATGGTTTATTTTCCCCAAACTCCACCAGTGTTCACGGTTGGGCATATTGAGTATTCATGACAAGTTTGGTCTGGATCTATCATTGTTTGTGTCCAGAGTGCTCTCTAGATGTAGGTGAACTACAGCTCCAAAACTCAAGGTCAATCCCCACCTAACTCTTCCATCATTTTCTGTTGGTCGTGGGAGTTCTGTGTGCCAAGTTTGGTTCAATTCCATCATTGGTGGAGTTCAGAATACTCTTTGATTGTAGGTGAACTATAAATCTTGGCAACTACAACTCCCAAACGACAAAATCAATCCTCTCGTCAACTCCACCAGTATTCAAATTTGGGCATATTGTGTATTTGTGCCAATTTTGGCCCAGTGAATGGAAATATCAGATATTTACATTATGATTCATAGCAGTAGCAAAACTACAGTTATGAAGTAGCAATGAAAGTAATGTTATGGTTGGGGGTCACCACAACATATGGGGAACTGTTAGGGGTTGCCACATTAGGAAGGTTGAGAAACACTGCATTAGGGGATTTAGACCAGCTACTGACCTGCTTGTCTACAAACCTTTGCATCACTCTTTTGATCAGAAATGGTAGCCATGAGTATTTTGTGGGAGTTGGTGGTAAGGGACAATTTCAGTTTTTACCCAACAATAAACCCCAGATTTTATAAATTACTAGCTTGGGTACCCAGCATTGCCAGGTATTATTTGTAAAAGTCATTCTCTCTCCTATCTATCTATCTATCTATCTATCTATCTATCTATCTATCTATCTATCTATACACACACACACTCAACTGGCCTCATTTCCAGCAGATCTCTGACCAAACCTCTGAGGTTGCTTGCAACAGATGCAGGCGAAACATTAGGAGAGAATGTTACTGGAACATGACCATACATCCAACCTAAAAAATACACAGCAGCTCAAACTCTAGGTTATTCTTGGTGGGTCCCAGATTGCTGACATCTCATGGAGCTCTCTGTTTATATGTCCCTTTTCTCCCCCTTCATCTTCCTGCTCTTCCTCACCAGGTTGCCTAGAAATCAAGGTCCCCAATGACCCTGCGGTGGCCCTCGTTGGCCAGGATGCCACCCTTCGCTGTTCCTTCTCCCCGGATGCCAACTTCAGCCTGAACGACCTCAGCCTCATCTGGCAGCTGACTGACACCAAACGGTTGATACACAGTTTTTCTGATGGCCAGGACCAGTTGGCCAACCAAGAAAGCAGCTACGCCAACCGGACATCCCTCTTCTATGACCAGCTGCCTCGGGGAAATGTCTCCCTGCTCCTCCGGCGAATCCAGATTTCCGATGAAGGGAGCTTCACTTGTTTTGTCCGGGTCCGGGACTATAGCAGTGCTGCCGTGACATTGCAAGTTGCAGGTGAGCTAGGAGGAAAGTGGATGATGGGAGTGGTGAGGATGATAAGGATGATGGACTCTATTTGGGGACTCAAGGTGTCTTACAAATTGAAATGGTCGCATTTTAGTTCAAATGTATGAGGGTTGAAATGAAAAGTAATGCCTCCACCTTCATTACTTGGGTTTGGATGGGAATATTTTAATAAATCAAATGCAGAAATAATCCTTAGAATGTGCTCTTTAACTACCACTATTCTTTTGAGGGAGTGCAGAGTTGTTTTGAAACTAAACCTTGAACTGTTCTTTGAAGTAACCATATGCTTTTACTCATTAATGCAACTGTTAAGATTAAGTGCCTGTTTTGTCCAAGTTCTCACAAATAAACAACTTTGTTCCTAGTTAAACTACAACTGTCTCTAGAGTGCCTCTACGTGAAATCATTCCAAAGCAGATTAGTGAAGTAGAGTTTTAAGAAATGGTGGCAGCGTGTGTTTAAAGGAATCTCAGAGTACAAAGGCCTGAGTGCGAATTCAGCACAACACAGCTTGCTTAAAGCCTCTCGCCAAACCAGAAGCTTAATATTCCTTAAAGTGTGGTGGTTGCCAATGATTACAGAGCCTTACCTCAGAAAATAGTGTGTTGGGGGCTAAGTCTCAGCAGTCCCAAACACTTAAATTTGAATTTATATAATAATCTTTTACATTTGGTGGTTCAGCATTGGGATTGTTAGATATAAATTCCCTCCTGTTACAAGCACCAACCCCCACAGTTGGACATGACTGGACATTAAGTCAAGGGAAAACATTTACCTTTACATTTATGTCTTCTAGTGCCTGGAGCTGCCAAAAACCAGCTTGCTCCACCATCTCTCCTAGATGATTCCAGTTCATGAAAGCCAATGAAGGTCTCTGTAAGTTCAGGCTTGAGTTTTCACGGACCTGTTAACCCTTTCTTTCTTCTTCCTCAGCTTTCTATTCCAAGCCCAATTTGAACCTGGAACCCAACAAGAACCTGAAGCCTGGAGACCTGGTCACGATGACGTGCCACACTTTTTCCGGTTACCCCGAGGCCATGGTCCTTTGGCACGATGGCCAAGGGAACAACATCACAGAGAACATCACCACCTCCCAAGTGGCCAACGAGGAAGGCCTTTTTGACGTGAGGAGTGTCTTACGGGTGGTCCTTGAACCCAATAGCACATATAGTTGCCTGGTGAAGAACCCCTTACTTCAACAGGAGACCCATGCTTCAGTCACTATCACAGGTCTGTTGAGGAGGGTGCAGGGAGACTTGTGACCCTTTGATATCTGTCTTGTCTTCCTCCCAAAACTCAGGCTGAAGGCATCTCACAACAACAACAAGCAGAAGATTAAATGCCCTAAAGGTGCCAGATCCCATCTGATAAGCATTTGGATGGAGACCACCAACAAATGCCGGTTGCTGTAGGCTATATTTCAGAGGAAAGGAATTGACAAAACCACTTCTGAGTACCGTATGGTTCCTAGATCTCTGAGAGATATGTCCCTAGACTTGCCATGGAAATGTGAAATCTCCAGGTAACAGCAAATCCTATTGAAGTGAACGACTTCTGGTTGAAGGATGACATAAAATTGCACCAAGGTTCTTTGAGTTATCTTGCCAACGAGCCAACCAGATATAGTTGTTTGAATGTTGAACAAGGGTGCATCTCTACTGTGCAATTAATGCAGTTTGGCACCTCTTTAAATGCCATGGCTAAATTCGGTGGAATCACAGGATCTCTAGTTTTGTAAGGTCTTTTAGACTCCTTTGCCAAAGAGAGCTGGTGTCGCACCAAACTCAGCTCCCGGGATTTCATAGCACTGAGTCATGGCAGTTAAAGTGGTGTCAAACCGCTTTAAATTCTACAGTGTAGATGCACCCTATAACTCAAGGAGACCAGAGTGTGACTATCCTTTCAGCCATAAAAAAACCTCATATGGGAACCTTAGCCAAGTTACATTCTCTAGAACAGTGTTTCTCAACCTTCCTAATGCCGCCACCCCTTAATACAGTTCCCCATATGTTGTGGTGACCCCCAACCTTAACATTAT